>NC_056735.1:884094505-884297005 GCF_019279795.1 Protopterus annectens | reverse complement strand
ATAGGGCCCAGTTACAAAATATTTGTTGTCAGTGTAAGTGACCACTTACACTGAGAGCAGGCTGAGAATAGGTCTTTTCAAATCTGGTCCCAGTGTAAGCCTTTTTATAGACAGGGTTGACACCAAAGTAAGTTATTTACACTGAGAGCAATGCTTTAGGAATCAGAACAGACTTACACTGAGAGCAACCCTTTTGAAATCTGGTCATTTACCTCAGAAGTATTCCTTTATTAGAAAAGTAATATTACATGCTAATCTAAGTTCAAAAACCTGCCACAATTGCCATACATGTTTTTGAAAAGAGTAATAACTGCTTTAATGTTAAGCCAGTGGTCCCACTTCCAAATGATTTGCTCTCAGTGTCAGTGAACACACACACTCAGAGAAGTCTGAGAGCATGTCTTTTGGAATCTGGACCCCAGTGTAAAGCTATTTATAAACGGGCCTTAAACCAAAATAAGTCACTTAAACTAAGAGCAAGGCTTTCGGAATCATGGAGGCTTACACTGAGTGCAACTCTTTTGGAACCTGGCCCATAATATCAGAACATTTTTGTGAAATTGATATGAGAATCACACGATGACAAGAAATTCCTTTGGGCATTTGTTTATGCTTATCTGTATAATTAAGAAAATTAATAATCCTAAACATCTCTTAAGATATGTAATTTACAATGGAAATAGCAGCAACAGTTTTGTTCAATATGATCTAATGTTTCCCCAGATGCCATGCAATGTTTAGTAAGCCCCCTGGTTTTGGAAATATTTTTTGTTGGACATTTCTTCCTCCTCTTGCTTCACTCTGACAGCCATCCCTTGAGCCTCATGTCTATCACCAAATTTTCTGATCGCGCCATACTCTAAACATCTTAGCACAAGAAATCTGGACAAAGCCAAAAATAATGGAAGTTCAAGGACCTAAAAATCGGGATAGATTTTAAATATTGCTCTTAATAATTTAGAAAGTTGCTGCTGTGAAATGTGTTAGCATGCAGTTTTTTGAAGGATATGAAGTCTGAAATACAAATGTCTGTCATTATGTAGTGACATTAATCTCCACACTGGTTTACCAGAGAATAACAAATTTTATGAGTAGCAGGCCAAAAATATGAAGTAAAAATCTGGACAGTTGAGAGGTATGCCCCAGACTATAACCAAATTATGGCTGGGGCCAACATGGAACATGAGGGCATCCTGTGAGAGGTTGGTGCTGTTCATCATCCGCTGGGAGAGTTCTCTTTAAGACCAACTTCAGTTTCTCCAGCCTCCCTCAGCCTGTGCCCTGACAACCTCCAAGGGCCCATGCAATGGACATTGATAATGTAGTTTTCTGTCTCCTTCCATGATTGTTTCACACCATTCTTCTTATTAAATGTAGCTGCTCTAGTCATGAAAATATGAATGCAAATATGAAAATATGACTAGCATGTGGCAAAGAGGGATTAATATTTCTAATCCAAGGCATCCTAGATTAATGATCTCAGTGCAATTTTATGTACACCTTGTCCTTTCAAATGCAAAGTTAATTAGTAAATCATTTAGTCAAGGGAGCTAAATCTCAAAACCATGAGGCATTATGTGGAGTTACATACTTAAAATGAGATGAAATAATGAAATAAAAAATAGGTTCCTTTCACATAGTATAAACTTATATGGTCCACAGTGATAACTTTATAGTAAGACATGAAAACTCTTTACAGTTTCTGTCATCTCAGATACCATTTTAACCTGCTGACTGTCACAGCTTCTGGGCATGAAGTTAAACATTTATTTTAACTACCTGAGTGTTGCTGCCTGGTTTCATACTGTGTGTGGCTACCACCTTAACTTGCAAATGGGTGGAAAAAAAAACAAGTTCTTCTTCTAACAAAAAAGAAGCTCCTGGTTGGCAGTGACCCCAAACAATGCCTCAAATCTTCTGTGAACTGGTTTCAGCAATAAAACGAGTGAGCTAACAAATCCTCTCTCTCGACACTGGAATTGTCATTGACTCTGTTCCACAGTAAAATGATAAATTATCCTCTTCCTGACATTTGGGCTTTGCTACTACATTCATTTTGCTCTTCCACTAGGCATATAGGAATAGCTGCCTTCCAAGTTCTAAAGCTCTGCTTAATATGAGGAACTAGCATGCCTAACAGAAGGCAGCAGTACTGCGGCGGTGGTGCTGCAGTAGCGTTGTCGCCTCACAGTAAGACGTTGTCCTGTTCGATTCTCAGCTAAAACGTCTTCTGTGTGGAGACATGCATGAATGGGCGTACCTTCGTTGAAGGTTGTGCGTCAGGGCTGGCAACTCGGTACATAAAAATCTGCTGCCAATCATTAGCGGACCGGAGTTCCGCTGTGGCGACTCCTAACCGGGAAAAGCCGAAAATTACAACATATTAAGTAAGAAGGAGATGTCAGCATGTAGGAGCCATGCTGTACACCAGCAATATGCCAGTGAAAAGCAGTGTTCTGTTTGTGTGAGGCATTTGCTTTCAGAACAGAGGTCTTTACTGTCAGATAACTGGAACTGTAAACAGCTACATCAGGAGGTGAAGGGTACTCTTTTTTTTTTTAAGTAAAATTGGGTACTCCCATGTAACTTGGGACAGTGCAGAAGTATGGCCATGAAGTTAAACTATTTTTGCTTGATTTTTTTGTTTTGTATTACTGAGGGGGTTAAACTTTAGCTGTATCATTTTTATATTGTATTGTGCAAAGTGACTGCATTTTGTTCGTTTCATGTTCTGTACTATGAAATCTGTTCTTATCAGCACTTGCCTGCTATATACAGTTTGCTTGTTCCTGACCTATCTTTAATTAGCACAGACTGGCATTAGGCCTAGAAACATTTATTTCCTGGCAAGTCTGGAGCACTGTTTGTGTGTTTAAACTGGTTTAAGTTTAGCTCCAGGATACAATTACTGGGAAGGCTAAAATAACTAAACAAATAAATAACTCAGTAGGCAGGGCCCTCTGTTGGTCACAGGTGTATCAAGAAAACTTGAATAGATGTCTCAAACTATCTTCACATTGCAAGATTCACAGTAACACTTTCAGACTGCACTGAAGAATTATGCCATATAAAGCATTTCCATACAGTATTTTGCATAGTTCCCGATATTCATTGTGAATGACAGGAGATGAAATGATGCCCAGAGCACTTTACTGTGAACTTTTTGAAATGAAGCATGTGATGCATAAACTTTATATAAATGTGAGTTATATGATGGTGCAGAGCACTTTGACACCAGTTTCTGTACTTTTTGATATGCAAATATCACAGCCCCTTTTACTGTCATACGTCTTAATCACCACGTAAAAATAATGCTTGCGTTTTGTTGTTCCACTGAAAATAGTCTCTTAGATTCCAAAATATGCCAAGAGGATGTATGCATCCTGGTTTGAAATCCCTGGGAAATGAAGCAGTAACAGCAGCTTTGCCTTTTTATGTTTGCTACAAAAAGAGCTGTAGCCCCACCACAAAAATATTTTTTATTATGTTTGTAAAAATGCATCTCTAGACTTATAATGATCAGGTAGGATATTCAAAGTGATGTATACTTTCAAGCTCATCCTACACATAGACACTCAGACACACACACGCACTCAAGCGCGCACATACACACACACACACACACACACACACACACACACACACACACACACACACACACACACACAAACTGCAATGAACAAGCAGTAATAACAAACAAGCAAACAAGAATAAAAAAGCAATGAAAAAAGTTTATCTACACCTTGTGGTCTCTCAAAGGGTGCAACAAAGTATCACCACTTGAGAAGCAAGTTTGAGGGCTGCAGTTTGAACCTGAGTATAGAACAAACAGATTGTACCTCATTTATGTATCATTATAAAGAACTAGGATTTGTGTACTCATGTGACTTTCTGAACAAAGTAGTCATGTCTGGCTCTCAAACACACACACACACACACACACACACACACACACACACACACACACACACACACACACACACTCTCTCTCTCTCTCTCTCTCTCTCTCTATATATATATATATATATATATATGGGTCCCCTTCAAATGGTCGACATTTCACAATGTCGACATTCATATGGCTGAGACCATATGATCGACATTTGAAATGTCGACCATGGGGAACCAGCGTCTCCCTACAGTGCAGAATTGAAAGATTTCCAGTTCAGCACTGTAGTGTGATCTCGAAGTTGGTATATTTAAATTACAGGGGGGGTAGGGGGTGGAGCCCCCCACAGTGGGGTGCAGGGGAGCAAAGCCCCCCTGCTAGCAGCATTAAGGTAAGTTTGTTTTTGTTTTTTATGTTCTACTTGTATGGTCGACATTTCAAATATCGATCAAATGGTCTTGGCAATATGAATTTCGACATTGTGAAATGTCAACCATATCAAGTAGACCTATATATATATATATATATATATATATATATATATATAGTCTATATCAAAATTCTGAAGAGGTACAACGCCAAATGTGAAAACATCGAACCCAAAATATCTAATGGTGAAAATAGCGAAGCCCCGGAACATCGAAATCTTATCTAGGGCAAGATTCTGGTGGGCTGTTCCGCGGCTTCGCTATTTCCTCCACTGTGGTGCAAGAGTTACGGACCTTAGGGTTAGGGTGCAGGTTAAGATAAGTGGGTGGTTAGTAATGTATGTATGGTGTAGTGTAGGGTTGTGTTTTGTTAACTGTATGTGTGTGTGTATTAATTAGTTTGTTTGTGTATAGATTTGTAGGGTATGTGTGCGATAGTTACAGACCTTAGGGTTAGGGTGCAGGTTAAGGTAAGTGGATAGTTAGTAATGTATGTGTGGTTTAGTGTGGGGTTGGGTTTTGTTAAATGTATGTGTGTGGTTTATTTATTTTGGTGTGCTTGTGTTGGGTGTATGTTTCTCGGAACAGCAAATGTTTTCCCTGGGAAAAAAATCGCTATTCTGAGCATTCGATGTTTTCAATATTTGAAATTCCAAGTTCGAACATATGGTGTTCGACATTTTGGAATTTCGAATATATGATATAGACCCTATATATTTATATGGTTGCAGTCTGTACGACTGAATGCTCTTACAGGCGTTTTCAGCCTTTTGGCTGCTTTCTGTGCAAGATCAGGGAACAGCAAGGTCTGGAAATTTTGCCCGTACACAGCTGTTGTGTAATCTTGCAGTTGGTATACATAACTTGCTGGAGGTTTGGGGGTGTGGTGGGGAGGTGTGGGGAGGGGAGGTTGTCTCAGTGTAAAAAATATTTTTTAGTCTTTTATTCCCGGTTCAATGTTTTTAGATTCAATCTAAAAAGTTCACTCTTTTTATTTTTGCTCTTTTGACAGTTTGCTTAATGATGAGCTAATCATATACACACACATACCAAATGGCCAACACAGACTTCTGCTTATATATACTAACTGAAGATTGCACAATAGTGGGGGATGGTCATATTTCCCATCCCTGCTATTTCAGTGACCTCTCATTGGCACCTTCATTCAGATGATCTGTTGACCAAATGGAGACAATGGAACAGCTGTTGAACTAATACAAAAGTTATATATATGGAGGTACCCATTTAGATGTGTGGATATGCATCTTCTTCTTCTTTCAGCATTTCCCGGTTATGGGTCGCCACAGCAGAACTCCGGTCCGCTAATGATTGCCAGTAGATTTTTACGGTGCCGAGGTGCCAGCCTGACGCCCAACCTTCAGCGAAGGTACACCCATTCACGCATGTCTTTCGTACACCACTCGACCATGGGGATGACATGCAGACTCCACACAGAAGGTGCTCCAGCCGAGAATCGAATGGGAGAACTTCTTGCTGTGAGGCGACAATGCTACCGCGGCATAAAATGTATGGATATGCATACATGTGCAATATATGTGTGAGTGCACGTGCACTTGTGTGTGTGTGTGTGTGTGTGTGTGTGTGTGTGTGTGTGTGTGTGTGTGTGTGTGTGTGTGTGTGTGTGCACGCGCTAGGGTTGTAAAGAGCTCTTCATCTCCAGAAAAACAAAACTTCTGTATTTACCATAATAATATACTTTCAAGTTATACATCCATTCACTTCAACACCTGGACTGGTAACCCCAGGCAACAGTTGCTCAGAACTTTTATGACTCTTCTAGGCTCAAACCAGCTCCTGTTGTTCCGATAATGCTCCTTACTTCCTATCTTTCCTGATCGAGTTTGTTGTAGTGTATCTGCTTGGCTAAAGACAAATATAAACAAGCCTCGTGGACATTTCCCAGATTTTCTGGATACAATTTGCAATAGGATAGTGGAAGGTGGAACACTGGGACTCTACTAAGAAGTGAACAGATGTGGATCATGTAGCTCTCTCATTATGGTACATAAATAACATTTGTATCTTAACTCATTCACTCCAATGGAGCTCAGGAAGTTTGCTCTGTAACTTCCAATGGGTGGGGCCTAAGCCTTTTGACAGAATCAAATTATGTCCTCACATTTCAAACAAGTGTTCATATCCCTGGAACCACAGGAGTTATGAAAGAAGTATAAATGGCAAACCCTTCAGCACAAACAATTTTTTAGTGGTAGTCTTCTTTAGGTTCTGGGTCTTAAAATTAATTTTATAATACACAGTACAACAGTAACTATTACATTTGTAATATTTTGTAAACAACTTATAATATCTCAGCAACCACTCAAGTTGCACACATACTGTCAGCAACATTTTATTCATCTAGTGGAGAGCTTTCATATGAGAATAAGGAGTTCTGTCTGTGTTACTTGGTTGTTGAAATAATTTAGAAAAAATGTGAAAAATATATCTACACTATATAAATTAATATCATGAAAACAAAAGTTAATATCTCTTTACCTGTACTAGACAGAAGTCAAATATTAATGCAGTTGGGTTTGCCATTGTGTAAGCTTTAAGATGAAATCTTTTAAAACCTTGTACATAGCATGGTTTTGGAATTATTGATGTAAATATGAACAAGCAATATTTGACGATTAGAGGCTTTAGTAGGAGTTAACTGCAGATGCACCTGGAGGCATCACTTGGATGTAATGAGTTAAAGGATCTAGTCCATCTGCATGAACAGTAGACTGGAGTCCCTAATCTAAACCTCTAGGGAGGTTTTGTAACACAATTCCACAAAGCATGATAGCCCTGAATGTTAACCTGGACCGTTAGATAGCATTCAGCTCACACTGTCTTGCAAATGTGGGCAGATAAGCCCATGTTACAGCCACACAGATGTCATCACTAGACAAATTCTTAAAAAAGGCTAAGGAAGTAGTTATAGCCTTAGCAGAATGTTTGATTGCAAATATGTTGTACTTCTCACAGGAAAATGCAATGCATCATGTGGGGGGAGCCCTCCTGCAACTCCATGCAGGAGGCAAATTCTCTCACATGTTCCTGAACTCCATAGTCACACAAATAAGAGAAACATTTCTCAAAACAGAAAAATCATTGCTAACACACACTTAAAAAATATCCAAAACAATGTATGAAACAGCAGTCCTGTTGCAGTGTCATGACCCAACTAAGATAAATCCAAATAAAAAGCTATAGCACTTTAGAGCATGAAAATCTAAATTTTATTGCAGGTACACAGTCAAAAAAGAGAGAAAATACCAGTTTCACTGAGTTTAACTCATCTTCATCAGTTTATCAAGAGCCACCATGTTAGCTATCCTTTTAACACTAGCCAAATCATATGACAAGTGTTCAAAATGCTTTAAGGTACAAAGTGCTTAAAATACAATATAAAATAATCATTTCACCGGCATGCAAGAAATCCTACATGCATATAGGCTGAAAACTACTATCCCACAAAAATAATTCACACTGGAGCATAATTGTGGCAGTCATAAAACAGTATGTTGTTTAAAACATGTCATTTTAAATCAGAGTGCGTGTGTGTGTTTTTTTTTTTTTGGGGGGGGGGCAATGCTTTTCTTAGGTAACCATTTGAAACACTGGGACCCAGAATGACTGAATGGCTGAAAAACTGGACTTGTATATACTAATTCCAAGATGCCATTTCTTGGAACATTCCCTTTTCTCTGAGGTATGGTGATTTTAGAGTTGCTGTATATAGGTTTAGGGTGTGCAGGTAGCGGCTTGCCCCCCTGCAAAAAGAAGTTTTATGGAGAAGAGTTATTTTTAAAATTCGCTCTTCTCCTTTGTTTTCAGTCTTTTTTTTTCAGATGCTGACATTTCAATAGGGAGCCTGCAGTTAATACTATCCAACGATGTTCCTTATAGTTTAAATTCGCATTCATTTTTTATTTATTCATTTTAAATTTGTGTGTAAAACACCTGTCAATGCCTATAAAATTAAATTTAACTAATGGATGTTCCAGCCTGTGTGTGTACTACAACTCATACTGCAGCAGTGACCCCTTTGATGAACGTACACATTTTGATCTCATTTGAAGCAATGACCTGATGAATGCAAATAGAACATAGCATAAGAGGCAATCTCCTATAAGTAGGAAAAAAGTTCCAAACTCATGGGCCAACCACAGGAAAGGCACTGATAGAGCATGAAACAGACTACTGTGGTACTTGCTATGAAACTGCAGAAGATGCAGTCACTGTTGACATCTTGGTGTTGTACACGATGATATCCACCCATCATGCAGACCTGCAGAAATAAAGGCTTGTTAGACTGTAGTTTAGGGGGGGTCTATATTACGATGCCTAAAAGGCGAAACACCGACGCCATTTCAGTGACACATAAAGAGTGAACTACAAGGTCTGCGAATGGCCAAATCACTGATTCTTTTCCTACAGGAAAAAATCGGTAGGCCAACCAGACACTACACATCATCTCAAACATTACAAAGTGGAGGGCTTCACCCCCCACACCACCCAATGTGGGGAGCTGTGCCCCCACCCCCCCTAACTAAATATACCAACTCTGAGATCACACTACAGTGGGGAAAGGACAATTTCACAGTGACAGCCAAGTGTTTTTTTTTCCCTAGGGAAAAAAAATCGGTGATCTAGCTGTTCGCGGAACTTGTAGATCACTTTTTATGTGTAGCTGAAATGGCATTTGGTGTTTAGCCATGGGAGGCTTCATTATGAACTGGAAGATCGTTGATAGATGTGGATGCAAAGATTAGCAATGCATATTCCAGATCCAGTAAGACCCTTTTCCTAACAAATCCTTGCTTGCTTGGTCAGCAGGTTATTCTTTCCATGGCAAAAGGTTAATAGGGCTGATACTCTTTGAACAGATTGTAGACATAATTTGCAAATGCCAGGGAATGATTCAGTCAGACCGCAAGGTACTTGTATGACTGCACAATTCCAAGGATACTGTAGTTTTGAGTGTTTATTCTTTGGTGTTTTTTTATGCCAAAGGCATTGTTTTGGGTTTACTCTGATTCGTTTGAAACTCTAGATGATTAAGACCATTGCACAGTTGAGTCATACCTCTCGACCTATTAGCACAAAAAATCTGGACAAATCTGGAAATAATTGGGGGACAAAGCCTCATAAATAGGGACACATTTTAAATATCACTCTTATAAACTTAGAAAGTTGCTAAAATAAAAAGGTCCTGTGTTACCATATATTTTCTGAAGGATATAAAGTCTGAAACTCAAATGCCTGTCATTATTTAGTGAATTCAGTCCTCACTGATTTGCCACAAAATTCCAGAAAACCACTAATTTCATGAGAAACAGACCAAAATATGGGACAAAAATCTGGACATTATGTGAAAATCTGGACAGTTGAGAGGTGAGTTATACTTGAGCTAAAACTAGCCTTGATCAGAGATGGAAAGCTTTAAGAGGCCCAGACCACTGTGTCATCTATTTTGAAGTTTTTAAGAGACTCAACCTCCTAGAAAGATATGATTGCTTATTCATTTTACTTTGATTATTTTGCTAAAACAGTGTAAATGGTAGACAGCAAGGGTCCAAGGACTAAACCTTAGGGAACCCTCACCTAAGATTAATGACTTTTTGCAGCAACTACTGTGAAGAAGCTGATGAAAATATATTGAGGGAACCAGTTAAGGGCAGCTAGGCATAAATTGTTGAGAGATAACTCTGCTGGCAGCAGGGAATAATTTACAGTTCAAATGCTTTTGAAAGATCCATGGAAATGATTCCTATATGTTTTCCTTCATCTATAAACATGTAAATGTGATCTGTGTGGAGCAGCAGTTTTGTTAAATGGCTATTTTCTAAGCCATGCCGTTGTGAACCAGCCTATTCATTGGCAGTCATTGTGAAAGGATCTGTAAGACACGTACTTATATTTGTCTTGTCTTCTTTATGCTCCAAAAGAGGGCGATAGAGATATTGCAATGTTCACTATAAAGGAGACTCTAAATTGCAGGTACACTGCATCTGCTAGGTCAGATATCACATATCCAATTAACAACTGTGCGATTGTCTGATACTGCATTTTGGCCTTTTTGGGGAAATGACTATGCATGAAAAGTTATTTGTCATGCATACAGTAAGGAAAAAGGGTACTGTTAATTCCTCAGTAGATTTAAGTGTCCCATGATCAGTAAGTTATTGCAGCAGAAGATATATTTTTTTTTTTTGGGGGGGGGGGGAGTAACTGAGTAAGTGAACTGCTCCATCTTGGACCCCTTTTCAGCCATGCCCAGGTTAGACATACAATAGTAAGTGCAAGAGATGTAGATGAACAGTTTAGAATGCCAGTCAACCAGTATTATAACTGAACTACACAGTGAAAATCTACACACACACTCACACACACACACACACACACACACACACACACACACACACACACACACACACACACACACACACACACACACACACACACACACACACACACAATATGCAGACTCGGTGAAGACAGTGACTAGAAGTCAGAAATGAGCCCTGGAGTTGTGAGGTAGACATTTTATCTCCAAAACAACATGCTACACTAAGTTACGTTTAGAGTACAGTGCCCTTCAAACAGCCATCTAAGAAGTAGTTATTTTTTTAATAAAACTGTTGTAATCTTTATTTTTTTTCTTTTCATCCCAGAAGCATGCTTGTTTCAGTTGTCATTATAAAATACATTAGACAACCACAGCTGCCTTTTTGCTTCTGTATGTTTTAAAGGACATTCAAGTAGAAGTCGAGGGCACCCACCAAGGGTCTTGCAAACAAAGAGTGAAATGAATGTCATAGTTTCAGACTTTGCACAGTAACACTGATAGAACTGAGTGCATAAATCCTCAGCTTCATTCATGTGATGTGTTATATTAAATACATGTGCAACAAAACCATGCAGTGAGTGACTATTAACCTTTATTAAAACAACATTATAAAATAAGTAAAGCTCAGTACCTCATCCTTCTCCTACAAAGAAATCCCAATCCCTCAGAGCCACACACTCCAGGGATCTAAACCTTGTCATCACAATGAACAAAACATGCTGGAGGGATAGGTTCCTGACCCAGAGACTCCCCAGACTCTGGAATAGGCTGCCCATACATGTCAAGCAGAGCACTTCTTTGGCCCTCTTCAAAAGGAACCTTGCCGATTGAATGGGAGATAGGAAATTCACACCAGGGATCATGTCAATCGCTCAGCTAGATAGGGGTCCAGGGAAGTAAATATTGTGGGAAGAAAAGCCAGGGAATTGTTATAAATAAATAGACTTGTATAGGCACTAGGGCTGATAGCCTAGTACCAACCTATGATTCCTCATTTCACTGTGCTTATTTTTCTAAAAATAGGATCTGTTTAGTTAAGTTTTGGGCGTGAGCATTTTTTGTCTGCATATGGAAACATTGATTGGTTTCTAATGTATGCATGCAACCACTATTTTTCAGTGATATACACAGCCACAGCAAGCTGCAGCATTTATCACCTGTCAAATTACAGCTGCTGGTCTTGCACCTCCTTTCACTAGTATTCGCTTAATACGCCATTTATTGTAGTCATAGGCTAGATATAGAAAACTGCATTTTTCTTTTGATATGTCATAAAGTAGATGGTCTCTTTTCATTTGTTTAAAAAACACAAAGTTGAAACAATGTTGTTACAACAGAGCTTGTGCTTTCACCAAATTTGTTTGTCTTGGCTGCAGTGAGCTGTACAACAGGTCTCCTGCTGCATCTTCACTTACTGGACCTTTCCTTACTACTGATTCTTCCTACCATACCTCTCAGACATTGAAAACAGTAACAAAGGCCCTTGAAAAGTAGGAACATCCAGCTAAAAATCTGACCATTTTATTAGCATACAATTTGAATACCATATAGCATAGAACTTTTGCCACTTCCAGTGCAATATGCAGTATTGCTTAGGAACACATGTTTAGACAGAGAGGGACACAATTTTGGAAAAATATAAGCAAATTATCAAAGAGACATTGCAAATTTATAATGGACTGTATTGCAGAATTCTACCTCACATGGTCATTTATTTTTGCTTCAGAAAAGGGAGATGTAAGATGTGTATCACCTTCCTTTAAATTATTGGCACCTCTAGTATGTTGGTCATTTAGTGTGGGTTTCTGTGTATTACACTATTTCAAAACCCACGTGATAAGAGGGGGTCAGAATGGTGTGCAGAGAGGTAGATGCAAATAAGGACATACCTCCACAAATAAGGATATCCTGTGCAGGGATTAATCAAATCTAAAAAACAGGAAGGTTCCTCTAGAATAAGGACACCTGAGAAGTCTGATTGGATGTTAGGCTGATCCTATTGCTTTTGAAATTGCTGTGCTTTGCACACCATTGTACTTCATTTGGGTGGGTTGCAGTTAGCTGAACAGTGTGCAGTGACAGGGCACAGTGCATGTCATAGACATAAGTCCTTAACTTTAAAATTTTGTTTGTAGCCTGCATAATTGCTATACTATCTCATTATACATTAAACCACTACCCTGTGTGATCGCTCAGTTCTTTTTCATAGCATAATGTAAAAGCACATTACTGTACCAAGTTACAATGCCTGCCTCCTAGCTGCCCGTAGCAATGCTTTTCTGCACTAAGCAATGCCCTGTCTTCATCTCACAGTATAGTGCACTATCTTTTACAACTATCAGCAAACATCAGTGCCTTGTTGTTAAAGTTAGATCCATATTAAAACATCATACTGGTAACTCATCTCCCAGGCATACACTTTGATTATAAGAACACAGCCTTACTTGTAATTGTAGCATGGATAAAACTGGAAATCCCTTCACAGGGCATTAAATTACCTTGATAGTATTCAGTATAATTTTTATGCTATCACTGCTGTTTACTAGCTTCTGGAACTACAGGTCTGAAGTTTTCCGTTACACAATCTGTTGTCAAATCATTAAGACTAGGCACCTTAGGGCAGTGCCAAAACTACCTCATGCTTGCTGACAGCATTTTACAGTTAGCACATATTGAATCTATATGTGACAAGTTTAGATAGCTTCTAAATTTGGATGCTTTGCTCTTGTCACAGCACTCTGTCAGCACCCATCAATATGTCAGTACTGCACTCACCTTGTAACAATATGCCACTTGTAAAATAATAAGCCCTCTTTTGCTGAAGATCTTAAGGAACAACTCCTCGGGCCTCAAAAGGCCTCCAGGGTAAAAGCTAATTCCTCATCAGCACATAGACGCATCACTAGTTGCACACATAGCACTCTCCAATACAAAATGTGCAAAGAGAGATAACTAAGCTGGCACAGTTAAATTCTTAAAGCATCCTGGGCCTATAACTACATTTAGAAATGTCCTTATCATAGGTGATTCCATAATGAGACACACAGACCCATCACTCGCCAGACTGAGCAGGGAAAGGGTGACAGTAAGTTGCCAGTCAGGTGCCTGGATATGACAAGTCACTAGTGGACTCAAAATACTTCTCTCTTTCCTGGATCAGCTTGGTGAGAGATGGATGTGGTGCAAATGGCAAGATGCACATCCTTAGATAATATGAAAAGAGGCATCGGGAGCGGAGCCTAGAAGGCTGAGAGCAGTGAATTTTGAGAGCTCCATAATCTAGTATAATAATATAGGAAAATGTTATTATTTTCAAGTTTAAAACATCAGAAATCTCTAGATGAACTATTAAACTACATAAATGTCAATTTTGGTGGAGATATACAAACATTTCCTGTCAAGTAACTTGGAGATATATTGAGTCACTGAATATGAACAACTCAAAGAATTCTCATCCAGATGTTGCTTTGAAAAAAGAACTGCAATTCATGACATCTACTTTACAGGAACTATCTTTGAAGATGGATGGCTTTAAAAATGACTTAGAAAACCTCAAATTAAATTCTCAAAAACAGACTGATACTCTTAAGGAACTATTACAGCAACACCATACAAAAATAACAAATATAGAGACTTCTCTAAATGACATTGAAGGGTGACTCAAAGAGGAAGAATTCCAAAAAGAATTTCTGCTTAATCAGAATACATGGCTGCTTAACAAAATAGATGCCTTAGAAAACAGGGAAAGGAGAAACAACATAAGGATCTTTGGTATGCCTGAAAACACTGAAGGTGAAAACATTATTTCATTCTTAACAACTGAATTCCTGAATTTTTAGACTTGAAAGAGGGATTTTCATTTGGGATTGAAAGGGTGCATAGAGCACTGAGAAAACTTGCTTCTAAATTAACAAATACTCCACCAAGATCCATAGTTATAAAATTTCTTTCATTTCTGGACAAGGAACTAACATTAAAATTTGCTTGGAAAAAAATCACCCTTAAAAATACAATCAAAGCCTGATAAGGTTTGACAGTGATAATTCTTCCAGAATACCAGAACAAAGGAAAAAAGTCTAGCCAATAATAAAACTGTTGAAACAAAACAACATTAAAGCACAGCTGGCCTTTTCAGCCAAGATAAAAATACCTTTTGCCAATGAGATGAGAACCTTTAATGACTTAGAAGAAGCTACTATATTCATCAAAAACAACATAGTGTCTATCCCAGAAAAAAATGGAATGGATGGCTCCTTCTCTTAAAAGAATAAAATAAACAAATCCTTGGACTGATGCTAGAAAGAAGAAACAAAAAACTGATTCCAAGATAGCTGTCCCAAAAAAATAACTCTTACAATTACATCTTTTAAAGTATCAACTGATATAGTACTCCACTTGTCACCAGTATTTATTTAAAAAAAGGAGGTATTCTTAAACAACTGAAAAACAGTAATGATTTATTCAAAATGTTCAAAGAGTCCAATAATTCTTCACAAACAAAGGTAGGTCAAGATGGGTTACTATTTACATTATATATAAGCCAAACATAGCAACATATAATATAAACATAGAAGTTTCTATTCCCCTGCTTGAACTCAATGAATAATTATCTTGTTCATTTTTCATTGATTTTACCTATAATAATTTAAGTAATTAGTTAACTAATTCAACAAGGTACCATTCATCAGAGTTCAGACTCAAATGTAACAAATTAACATCATATATAATAGCAGTAACAATAGAGTGTTTTGAAAAAAAAATGCTGTCATGGAGACTAATGCCTTCTTCAGTTAAAGTATGATTTAGAAATGTCATGTATATCCTGGTTAAATAATAGTTGCCAGCTCTTAGTACAAATGTCATCATTAGTCTGTCTGAATATAGTTGGTGTCAATTATGGCACGTATCATGGCTATGAGTGCTGTTTGATCGATCCTGATATGGTGTGCGTGGATGCAGCTGTGTCTGGCAGCTAGTACAAATGTCATTATTATTCTGTCTAAACATAGTTAATATCAATTATGGCAGGCATCATAGTTTTGAGTGCTGTTTGAGCGGTCCTGATGTAGTGTGCGTGGGTGCAGCCATCTGGCCGCTACTACAAGTGTCATTGTTACTCTGTCTAAACATAATTAATATCAATTATGGCAGATATCATAGCTTCTAGTGCTTTTTGATTAAGCCTGACATTGTGTGTGTGGATGCAGCTGTGTCTGGCAGCTGTTATATGTTGTCGTTTTTGTCTCCAGGAATTGTGGGTTGCAGCTTGTGATTGAGGTTTGCTGGTGTTGGGAAGAGACATTTGGTGTTTTGGCCTGGATCTGGGGGAAGGGGGTGGATGGGACTGTGATTTGGGATGTTTTGGCAGAGAATGATTTGTTTGTACATCTGCTGAGTGAGAGGTGGAAGGGCTGGAGGAGTGTGTTGTCTCTTGTTGTGGTGGCTTGTTGGAAGGGTTTTTTTTTTATCTGCTTGCTCTCGGTTCTTTTCCTGGCTGCTGCCTCACTGAAAGGGAAGGAATTTAGACTTGAAGTTGCAGTGAAGGGAAGCATTGCTTCAGGTGCATCATGAGCCTCTGGTATGCAATACACAGACACACTAACAGAAACAGATGCTCCCAGCTTGCTATGGTAATGGAGACAGAGTGACAATGTTTAACGGCTCTGAGGAGTCTCCAAGATGATTCTCAGCAATGACATTTTTGGTTATAAAAATATATATATATATATAATAAAAGGGCTGTTTTAAATCACATATACACATATTGATGGTCTCCCAACACTTTGTTTAGCTCATTAAGTTGATTCTTGATATAAAAAAAACACATACAATAGTTATGTAAATGTATGATTTTACTAAATCTAGACATAAAATATATAATCGTCATATAAGATGAAGCAATCTGCTGAATTTAGATATTAAAGACAGGATTTAATAACATGGGCTTGTGTATAATAACACTACTGTCTTAACTTGTCATAAATGACATACACTACATTGAACATCAAGGGGAAGCATGATGATTGTCTCATATAAGTAAATATGCATAAGTCATGTAATTGCTTTAACTTGAATTGTAGTTTTTGTAACCCATCTTGACCATATATAATACTTAAGCAGTTACCAAGGTAACTAATGTTTTATACACATCAAACTGACAAAGTTGTTGAAGAGAAACAATAGAAGCCTGAACTTGAAATGTCACACAATATAACAATCATATTCTCAACAAATAGTATTAAATTGACAATAGACAGTTTAATAACATGTGCTTGAGTATAATAACACTACTGTTTTAACTTGTCATAAATGACATACACTATATTGAACACCAAGGGGAAGCATGATGATTTTCTCATAGAGGTAAATGTGCATAACAAGTCATATAATTGCTTTAACTTGAATTGGGGTTTGTAGCACATCTTGACCGTACATAATACTTAAACTGTTACCAAGGTAACTAATGTTTTATACATGACATCAAACTGACAAAGCTATTCAAGGGAAACAATAGAAGCCTGAACTAGGAATGTCACAGAATGGAACAATCACATTCTGAACAAATAGTATTAAATTGACAATAATTACTCAGTTTAACCTTTGCTGGTTACATAAAATAGAGTGTTGCCATTTAAATCTAACAACTTTGAGTATATGCCATAAAATGGCAATTTATGAATATGGAAAGGGAACTTGTAATCATTAATCACAATAAGTGAATTTGTTGTTTTTAACCTATATTTTCACTCATTTTATAATAATAAATGACAGATAAGAAAATCCTTATGTGTAGGAAATGGGGGAAGAGGGATGCACTGATAATTAAAATGCACTAACATTCATCCATGTTTACATAAAACAAACTTGATGCTTTAAGTAAGTTAGCAAAAAAGTGATTACTTAAATGCTGGTAAACAATGAAATATAACTTCTGCTATATCCAGTAAAATACATTGTATTATAAACATTAGGTATAAATATTATTACCATCTATTTATATTAAATAATAAGTTTTGAAAGACTTCATCAATAAGGGTGAATATGTTAAATAAATGTGTGCTATAATCTTTTACTGAGGTTTTATATATGATACATCCTACTTTACTATGAATGAATTGCTTCATCTATCTTTCATGTAAATAATTGCTTATACAATAAGTAGACCTTTATATTGTATTAGAATTCTGTCTAATCTACAATAGTACTATAGCTGTTCAAAATAATATAAATATTGCTAATTCCTATTACAAATATTCTCCATATGATAATTTAATTTATGGAGCTCAGATGTTCTGGATTGTCAAGTGGTAGTCTAATGGATTTAGGTTTATCCATCAGATTTGGAATGATTTTCATTCCATGGCTAGTGTGGATCTTAGTTTTGTTAACATTTATTAATTTAAATTTGTTATTTCACAAAAACATTTTTAGTATTCCTGACCAAAATATTACTTTATTGGTAAACACTCAAAGTATAAAACTGATAATTTCCTTTAAAAGCTCAAACATATACTTTATAGTTATCAGAGGAAAATGTTTAATAGTTACAATAAAACAAAAAATACATACTCTAAATAACCTAAGATGGATTTAACTTGATTATCTTTAAATACCAATAGCTTAAACAATCCTAGCAAGAGATCAAATCTACTGAAATATTTAAAACTGAACAAAGCACAAATTGTATTCCTTCAGGAAACTCATTTCAAAACAAATGACAATTACAAATGGAATCCTAAGGAATATATGATATTGGCGCAATCCACTTTTAAGACAAAGACAAAAGGGGTAACAATTTTATGGAAAACAAATGTGATTAACCCAGGAATCATTTATAAGTATGAAGATAAAGAAGGTCTTAAGGCATTGGCTCAGGAACTGTTAAAAACACTTGGATTTCATTTTCAATAATTATAAAGGCAACTTAATATTAGGAGGAGATTTTAACTGTATATTTGATATTTCTGAAACTACAAATAAAAGACCGCTGCATACATCTGCTGTATCAAAAGCCTTAAACAAGTGGGTAGAATCAGTTCATCTTGTAGATACTTTCAAATTTAAAGAAGATAAATCTTTGTTGTTTTCCCATCAAGATCACAGATTTGGTACCCAAACTAGAATAGATAAAATATTTGCTGCCCATGACTTACACTCTAAAATCATTAATTTCTCAATCACTCCCCGCCCCTTTTCAGACCACAGTTCATTGATACTAAAACTTCAAAATGGGTACAAACCATTAATCTTTAACTCCAGAATTCCAACATATATAACCAAAATTAAAGAGTTCAAACCATGGTTATTATTTTAATTGCAGTTCTTCTTAGATATTAATTACATCACAGAGATAAATAAAATAATGATATGGGGTTTATTAAAAGCTTACATATGTGGTAAAACCCTAACTTGGTATAAAAAAAAATCAGAGAATGGGATTCTGAATTATTAGATGTACAATCCAAACTTTTCTCAGTAAAAGCTGAAAAAAATCAAAATTATTTGGAGATGAAAAAGAAAGTAGATGTATTATACAATAAATACAATGAAATTCTAGCACATAAAACTAGTTTAGCTGTAGAAAAACTAAAAATGAATACCTTGGCCATTTCTCCCAAATATCTACATAATTTATCCACAAGAATCAAAATACAATCAAAAGCTAATAACATTAAAAGTGTCTTCCATGAAAAGAAAGGGAAAAATGTCTTGGATAGAGGAAATCTTATTGATGCCTATAAAAATCAGTATATGGAACATTTCCAAAAAGAAAATATACATATTGATCAATTAAATCTAGATAAAAAATGTTCTAATATAAAAAAAAAAATACCAGAAAAATTAAAACTAGATCTGCAAGTACCCATATCCTACAATGAAATTACAGATACAATAAAAGAGGGTAAAAACAATAAAGCTCCAGGTATAGATGGCATAATTATGGAAATATATAAACTTTTTCCTTCAAAGATACTATCCCTCCTCCATAAAACTCTATTAGAAATTCATTCACAAGCTTTAATACCACCCTCTTGGAGATATTCCTTAATCACACCAATCATAAAGGAAAACAAATCCCAAACCTCTGTACCTCATATAGACCTATATCATTATTAAATAATGACTATAAGATATTTATGACAATATTAACTAACAGAATGAAAATACCACTATCCAAAACAATAAATAATGATCAAACTGGATTTATATATCATAGACACACACATGACAATATTAAAAGGATAATTCGTCTTATAGATTATATTAATAAAGAAAATAAAGAAACACTCATAATTGGCTTAGATATAGAGAAAGCCTTTCATTCCCTAAATTGGGACTATTTATTCAAAATTCTGGTGTTATTTGAATTTCCTCCTTCCTTTGTTCATCTACTAAAGAATATATATACAAATAATTTAGAGTATATTAAGCTAGGTCCTTTTACCTCTGAATCTATACATATAACAAAGGGTACTAAACAAGGATGCCCCATGTCACCAATTCTATTTGCTTTGGCTATTGAAATATTGGCAGATTTAATACATAACAATACAAAAATCAAAGGAGTAGATGTTTATGAGCAATACAATTCTAAAGTAATGCTCTTTGCTGATGATATATTATTAACATTATTCATTACAAAAGAGACATTAGAATAATTAGATATTTTAATTGACACATTTTACAGGACTTTAGGACTCCATTTCAATAAATCAAAATATTTTATTTTATTTTTAAATAAAAAAAAGAATTGCAAATGAAGGGGAATCACATTATAGGGAAACAAGTATCTACCTTAAAATATCTAAGAATTGAGTTATGGAAGGATAATAATGAATTAGTATTAAACTACAATAATATCATCAATACAATTAAAATCTCTGTGGAAAAGTGGAACAAAATAATATTAACATTTGAAGGTAGACTACAGTTAATAAAAATGGTTTTACTACCCAAGATCCTACACATAGCTTTGGCAATACAACTGTTACCAGAAAGAAGTATACACAAAGAAATAAACTCATGCCTAATAAAATGTTTATGGTTTCCCAAAAGAAACAGACTAGCTTTAATACATCATATCAGACCATGGAAACCCGGAGGATTAAACTTTCCTGATATAGAAACATATATAAAAGCATCAATATCTAAAACAATCTCAGACTGGATAAGTCCAATTTTTTTCTGCAAATTGGAAAGAATTACTAACTGTAATATCAATAAATGAATTTGATTTGCAAAGGAAATTTCAAATAACAGACCAAAACAATTTGCCATGGCACATATGTATTAGAAGGCAATATAACATAACTAAGCTCACTAAAACTCGTGTGATTAATTATTACATTGACTCACTTAGGAAAATTATTAATGCAAGTCTTCTTTTGGTTTTTCCCGGTTAGGGGTCACCACAGCAGATCACCTGTCCGCTCATGATTGGCAGTGGAGTTTTACGATGTTGATTTGCCAGCCCGGTACCCAACCTTCCACAGAAGGCACACACACGCACGCACTCACACCTTGGGCCAATTTAGGGTGTCCAATCCACCTACAGCATGTCTTTGGGATGTGGGAGGAAACCGAAGCACCCAGAGGAAACCCACGTGACCACAGGGAGGACATGCAGACTCTGCACAGAAGGCACCCCAGCCAAGGATCAAACCGGAGAACCTCTTGCAGTGAGGCGGCAACCCTAATCGTTGCACCACTGTGGCCACCCTAAAATTATTAATGCAAATGTAGATTTAAAAATCTGGTTTGATCTTTTAACACCATTCATAGTTACAAAGAGCCATCCACATAAAATATATTGAGAAATAATTAATTCCTGGGAAGAGAAAGGATTTATTTGTTGGTTTCAATGTATCAAAGAACTAAAAGTTCTGGATATGCAAACAATAGAAACAACATATAAAATTCCACAACAAGATTGGCTAACTATGCACAGCATTCTGACATATTCACAAGATTTATTCAGAATAATTAGTAATTCTTCATGTAAAGAAATACCCAAGCTTACGAAATACCTATATGAAATCAGATATAATGATTATGAGCTGGGAAATAGTATTTCAAAATTTTACAAGATATTGATAAATTATAAAACAACACCCAAAGCCTCATATTGGAATTATATAACAAAAGGACACATTACAGCTAACTGAAGAAATTAAATCAAATATTTTATTATCAATAAAACATACATCCTTTACACAATACTGGAAAGTTTTTTATTGGAAATGCTTGCACAGAGCATTCTTAACTCCAGAATGCTCTGTGATAGAATTACTAAAATTAATTCTTCCACAAGGGAAATATGTTGGAGGTGTGAGCAAATACCCAATGCAGATTGGAATCACATTTTTTTGACTGTGTTAAAATTAAGCCATTTTGGAATGGTAATAAAAACTTTTTACAAGCTGTATTTAATGAATTGTTTAACTTATCTAAAGCTCTAGTGTTATTAAATGTATACGAAGGTCCTCATTTGTATGAGTCAAATTTGTATCTAGTTTGGACAATACTTGCAATCTCAAGGAAGTCTATAACAAGAAGATGGAATACAAACACAGTACTGACTTTGGAAGACTTCTATAGCCAACTGAAGACTACAACATTGTTGGAAATTAAAATTAAAGAATTAAGGATTCATCCTAAGCCATTTATTAACAATCCATGGAAAAAAGTCTTAATCATTAAGTGACACTTTACAATAACTGAACAGATACGCTCTGATAACTGGATTGTTATACCTATAAAGTAATTGTATATATTGAGCTCTGTTATACTGTCAGGCTGATGTAAATAGTGTACATAGTTATTTAAGATGTTATATACAAATACTATGGAATTTATTCAACTGTAATTGAAAAATAAAAAATTTTTGAGGAAAAAAAAAAGAGGCATAGAGGAGCTGTCCGGGTATGATTCCAAAGATGGTATGCAACTAGTCGAGTGGCATCATCTGACCACACTGACACAAGCAACATTGTCCAACTACAAAATGTTTGATGGAAATGTGTAAAATAACAAAAGTTATAAGGAAAACATTTGCCAGTGATAAATACTGACTCTGTTGGAGCTCTGTTGGAGATAGAGTATTTGAAAATGGAATGAGGGATGAAAAAGGAGAGAGTGGCTGAGAGAGAAGCGTAGCCAAGAAGTCATCTATAAAATTAAGTCCCAGAAGTTTTTAAGAGCTGAGGTCTGTCTAGTGTATCACTGGAGTATGTGGATATTCACAGAAGATAGTTCCACAGTGCTAACCGTGTCCTACTGATGTGTTGAACTAGTGCCAAGGAGTTCACTGGTAATTCAGAGACATGCAATATTTGCATGGAACAGAAGTTCATTAGCAATTAATTTGTATGTTTCTGAATCAGGCATCTAACTGTGTTGTATTTCCCCTTGTTGCCCCACTCAAATCTTTTTCACTAGGCACATACAGACACACAAACGCACATTTAGGCATATGCACACATGAACACATACAATCCTGCACATATTTACAATAACACAGACACAGGTACAAATACATGTGCTCAGAGAAACACACAGACAGACAGACACACACACACACACACACACGCATACATATATTTATATATATATATATATATATATAGAGAGAGAGAGAGAGAGAGAGAAAGAAGTAAATAACATCCACCACCACTCTGAGAGGAAATGGACAACTTTAATCAAAATAATAAAATGTTAAAAATATAAAACGGTAAGCACTTTCACAACTCAGTGCTGCTTCTTCAGACCATACACAAGTCAGTCAAATACAAAATCTTATGTAGTTAAAATAATTAGAAAACATCCAATCACAAAGAAACAACAATTAAAAATCGACAGTGCATATCTAAAGATCTCAAAAAATCAGTTATCCAGTCATTCAGAACTTTGAAACTGTCCTATAGAACATTTACAAAGAACATACTGACCTATCAACAACTGAAAAAAAAACTACTATATAGTTGGTTAGGTAGTCTTATTAGTTGGCTTCCATTGGTTGAACAACCAGCCAATAAAATATGGCTGTACCTTCTGACTTACGATCATAAAGTAAAGTAGCATTCAACTAAAATAATTGTAAAAAGTAAATATAATTAAAAATCAAACCAAACACTCACTGTTTAAGACATGGATAGAGCGATCGCACTTGACAAGGTTAAAAA
This sequence comes from Protopterus annectens, assembly GCF_019279795.1. NCBI lineage: Eukaryota > Metazoa > Chordata > Ceratodontiformes > Protopteridae > Protopterus > Protopterus annectens. The sequence continues at coordinate 884,273,146 of NC_056735.1, read as the reverse complement.
AAAATAAAACAAACAAAAAAAAACATCAGGATGATAAAATCGTCCATCAAACTTCTGCAAATTAGATCACTCATAAACCAACCCTATTGCTTATTGCTCCTTGAGAATTAAAAAGAGGAAAATAACCTCATTAGCTAGATAAGTAACTTACTAATTAAACAAAAAACCTTACAATACTAAGGTGAATAATTCACAATTGCGTACATGTCATTGTAACCTTAGTGGCAATGTAAGGGAAAAACAGCAAATCAGGAACAAGAATTCCTAATATGAACCAATCAGTGATTGCTTCTAGGATAAGATGAGGAACTGCTGTCACATATTTCTACTGGTTGAGCACCTATGCCTACCCACCTATCAGGGTTAAGATAATTTAAAAATAAAGAGGCCAGCACCACAAGGATAAAAATAAATTTGTAGTTAACTTATTATATCACATTCCAGACCGGTTTTGGCGAGTAGCCTTCATCAGTGATCAGACCAAAACTGGTCTGGAATGTGATATAATAAATTAACTACAAATTTATTTTTGTCCTTGTGGTGCTGGCCTCTTTATTTTTGGATCTACTAAGCTTGTTTGGCCATTTGCATCAGCCGTACTTGCTAGCTAACTTGTGGGACTTAAAATAATTTAAACCAATAAAAGCCTGTTCTACTCATGATGGGTCAATCAAAATAATAAAACATCAGGACGATAAAATCATTCATCAAACTATGGCAAATAGATCGCTCATACACCAACAGTATTGTTCCTTGCTGCTTCAATATTAGAAAAGGAGGAAGAAACCTCATCAGCTAAATAAAAACTTACAAATAAAGTGAAAAACTTAGCAATACTAATGTGAATAATTTGCAATGTGAACATGCCATTAAAACCTTAGTAACAATGTAAAAGAAACAACAAATCAGGATAAAAAATCCTAGTATAAACCAATCATTAACTACTTCTAGGATAGGCTGAACAGCTTCTGTCTCATATTGCTACTGGTTAAGCACTTGTGCCTGCCCACCTATCAAACTTGAAATAGCTTAAACCAGTGGAAGCCTGTTCTACTCATGATGGACCAATCAAAACTGCCCTATCACAATGTACTAGGACAACATAACAACAAACAACACATCAGCTTCATGAAACCAAAGCCAATCCATAACAATTAATCACATAAATAGAATAAAACTATCACCTAGCACTGAGCTGTTCTAACTGGTTTACTATCATTTTTGTGAACGACAATTGGATGGCAGTTATTATTCCGAATGTCAGATTGTCATTCACAAAATGTTAAAAGTATTGCAAAGTCAAACACACTTATGCAAATGCAGTAGTGCATTCGGCTTTAAGTGTTCAACAAACTGTACAGAGATCACAGTACAGTGAGGTTTAGAAATTCATCCATATCCTCACTGTAGTGTGATCTTGGAGTTGGACTATATTGTTAGCAGGAGGGCAGGGGGTGTGGGATGCAGGAGGGGTTTTCCCCTCTGCAAAAATGTGATGTGTTGTATAGGAGTTTCATTTACATGAGCTCCTATACGGATATCACTGCGCCCCCCCCACACTACTTTATATATACTAACTCCGAGATCGCACTACAGTGGGAAAACAGGTATATTCCCTTATCCCCGCTGTAGTGTGCTTCAGTGCTGCATGTTTTTTTGCTTTAATGTTATCGGTTTGGTGAACTGGTAATCGCGAAAGTGCACTTTCGTTTAAGTACACTTTTGTAGAAATGGGGTCGTACTTTTTATTTTCAAAAGCACGAGCTTTCGATGAGAAAAAGTAGGCCCATATATATATATATATATATATATATATATATATATATATATATATATATATATATTTATATATATATATATATATATATATATATATATATATATATATATATATATATATATATATATATATATATATATATATATATATATATATATATATATATATATATATATATATATATATGTATATATATATATACATACACACATATATATATATATATATATATATACATATATATATATGTATACATACACACACACACACATACACATGCACACATCCATACCAGCACATACTGAAATGGTCACAGTCTTGCCCTCTCACACCTACATGCATATATATATATATATATATATATATATATATATATATATATATATATATATATACTAGGCTATTGGCCCTGTGGCCTTTATAGGCCTAGCCAAGTTATACCCTTGTTACCTCAAGTTGCATGGTCTATATTTGCAGCACGAGTCTATGATCAACACTAACTGCCCTTATCAAAGAGGGACGTAGGTGACACCCTCATATATATACACACACACACTCACCAAAACAGTCAGAATCATGCCCCTCACACATACAGTCATGCATACACACACACACAGCCTCACAACACGTACTTGCTTTGTCGATAACAGACCCACTGCTACCACAGACAACAGTGGATATACACAACAAACTACCATGTTCTGTCATCACTGCCCTGCTCTGAAACAGTGTGGTAGAGCTTGTGATTCAATTACTGTATGAGACTATTTCAATCCTAATGTAAGGCTTAAGGACAGAGCACATGGATAATTTACATTAGCTGCACCCCCAGTCTGCTGAATTTGCATGTTTGTTATCCAGCAAACCAGTGTTGTTTTAAAAAGAATAGGTCCTTTCCTTCCCTCGCTGCTGAGCTTTCCTCACCGACGTTCTGCACACTGACTCCCTACACTTTCCTTGCAGATCTTCACTGGCCACTATTTTGGACATTGCTTGGACCTGCAAAACAAGTGTGTCCTGTCGTTTACTGTGTCCTGCACCTCACTATTTAACTAGAAGCAACCACTTTAACCCCTACACTTTCCTTGCAGTTTTTCACTGGCCACTGTTTTAAACATTGCTTGGATCTGCAAAATAAGTTTGTCCTGGTATTTACTGTGTCCTGAGGCTCACTATTTAACTGCAAGCAACCACTTTAAGTACGTGTAGAAAACCCAGATGACAACTCTTAAATTTTTTACAGATTAAACTGATTAGGTGATTGTTATCGCAATGGTAGAGGAACCCACCAGCCCAAATTATTTTCCTCTTAGTCCCACACCTCTTCTGAAACTCCATTTTCCTTACAACTCCATACTTTTTCCCTGTTATATTTCTCTTTTCACCCCTTTGCCATAGCTCCTGTGATTTGCTTTCTAACACCCTATTCCTTTTCCTCTTGTATGTTAAGGCAGTTATGGCTCACCTGTAAAAGGGAGGCTAATAGCTAACATTCCGCTTTATTTATTGTAGCCTGCCTCTTAACTATTGTACTTTTTTCTATTTTAAATTACTCTCTAAAACCCACTTCTTTAGTTATTATATTCAAACTTTTCATACTAACTGATTGACTATATTGGTGATTCCCGACCGGGGTGTGGACCCCGGTCTGTTCGCCTAACATACCCCCAATTTCCACCCAACCCCACTACACACACATTTATCGTTACACCTACCCACACCTATCACCTCATCACCCAATCGCAAACACCTAGCCATACCTATCACCGAACTATCCTCCTTCATCCCTCCCATAGTTAACACTAAACTGCCACTCGCCCCCTACTACTAATCCACCTACTATCACTCCCAAATCCAACACTTAACTAAAACTGCATTTCACACAAAGCTCATTAACATGCTAATAATACATATTGTGTTTCTCACTATACTAGCAACCATTTATCTTCTCATCTCTTACCATACCCACCTACACATAACTTCACATTATGCAGCTACTGCTATTTTTCACTATAATAACATTCATTCTCACTTCTCAATCTCTTCCTCTATCCTCACACTATCACCCACTGACTACTCCTACTTTAAAATACTACATCACCCCCACTATCCCAAACCCTCTCTAAAACTCAATAAACAAATCACAAAACTCTTGAAGTCCATTATCTATATTGCTTCTAGATTATCTTGCTGTGGTGATGTTCATCCTAACCCCGGTCCAACATCTCCTTCAAACATTCCCCTCCCTCAAACTCCCCATCTCCCCAATAGCTTAAATCAACTCCCTAGGAAAACATATGACCTACTGTTTCTAAATATAAACTGTAGAAGTATCTCCAGAAAAATCCATGACCTACATGCCTGTCTCTCACTATACTTGCCAGACATAGTGGTTTTAACTGAGACTTGGCTAAAGCCACACATCAATGACAATGAAATTATTCCTCCAGGATACAATATACTAAGGAAGGATAGAAAGGATAAAAAGGTGGTGGCATAGCTATACTCTTTAAGAACCAACTCACAGTGCAGACATTAAGCATAAAATACTACTCTGTTGACAGTGCAGAAATATTGTTCACTCAACTGAAACTTAACTAAAAAACTAATAAACATAATTGGATGCTATATACCCCCCCCCTCCCGGCAACAATATATCCACTCTAGAAAACCTACTCCACTGGTCGTGTTTATCTCTCCAGAATGAAACCATCATTCTGGGAGATTTTAATAATGATTGGCTATCCTTTAACTCTCCCACCCCTACAAGCCACATTAACCTCCATGGCTTTACCCAAGCCATCCAAACACCAACAGGAACTGACAAGACAACTAACAGGGAATCAATCCTTGACTGGATTCTAACTAATAAACCAGGCCACCCCTATCTAGCAGGATGTCTCCCCCATGGTCTAAGTGACCATCTGCCAACTTTCCTACTACGACAAAGTAATCACAGTCCCAAAGGCACTGTCTACCAGTTCATTAGAAGTAAAAATAACTAACTCCATCAGTTTCACCATTGAATTAAAACATTGCAACTGTGCACCACTGAAATGCCTAGAATTAAATGAGGCAGTTACTTACTTTAATTCCACCTTTTTAAATGTGCTAAATCTTCATGCCCCTCCCAGAACCATAAGAACCAGATCCAATCCCACTCTATAGCTTGATAAAGAAACCAAATTCCTCCTCAAAGACAAAGATAAACTATGGGATCACCGGAATACAGCTGCAAAACAAAAATATCAAGAGCTTAGGAATAAAGCTAAGAAACTAGTAAAACCTGACAAGATTAATTACTACTCCAGCCTTCAAATCAAAGACCAAAATCACCCTCAAAAATTCTGGGCAGCCAATAACAAATTACTACTTCCAGGCAAAACTGGTACTCCCTCTCCTACCCAAGTTAACAACTCAGACAGCATAGACACTCAATTTAAATTATTTACTGAGACAATACTGACCCTAGCCAACCAACAGAAAAATCAACACATACCCCCATCCTCTGACCCCCCCCCCACTACTCAAACAAAAAATAGGTCATTCGAATTCCAGCCCATCTCTATAGCTAGGATAAAAAATTACCTCAAAAAACTAAAGCCTACTACTCTGGCTGCTGACAAACTACCAGGGGAATTCCTAAAAACTGCTGCCGATGCAGTGGCCTACCCTATAGCCATACTCATTAATAGATCCCTCTCAGAAGCCATTGTCCCCGATATTTGGAAAATATCTCACATGATCTCCATGTATAAAGGAGGTAACTCCACAGAACTCACAAACTAATGACCTATAGCAATTCTATCCCCACTAGCAAAAATCCTTGAAAAATGCGTACACTTCCAAATGATAGACTACTTGCACTCACACAAACTCTTGTCAAACACTCAGCACGGCTTTCGACCCTCCCATATTACCACCATCGCCCTCTTGTCCTTCTCCAGTACAGTAAACTCTCATAGAAACAATGGTCACTTTGTTTCTGCCACCTTTGAAAGGCCTTTGACATGGTTAGACATGACATTCTTATCAAAAAACTATCCGAATTAGCAATTTTCGTTTAGATATAGCCAATGTTTTAACAAACCTAAAATTATACAGCAGACAGTTAAATTTGAAAGTGTTTTTTTTTCTTGTGACCAGATTAACTGTGATTTGAATAAAGAACAGTCATTACAGAGAAAAAGTACTTTTATCCCCCCTCAACCTGGACATCCTGGCTTTTGAGAAATTGCGTGAGAAAGATTTTAGAAAAATTGCAACCGAAAATAAAGGCAGGACTGACAACTTGACTCCTGATAAAAGAACAACTTTAGTAGATTTAGTTAAAAATAGAGAACACAGATTTATGAAACTAGATAAGAGAGGGAGAGGTTGTTGTTATGGCTACTATAGATTATATTTCTAAGATGCTTAATGATTCAGATACTTATGATAGAGTTTCTAGGAATGAAGTTAACATAGCTTACACCAGTATTGATTTGTTTTTATCGGATGCACTATTTCAGGAAGCAATGGATCAAGTAGAGTTTAACTTTTTAAGTGTGGATCATCCAGTTATGCCGGTCATCTTCAGCATCCCAAAAGTCCACAAAGACTTATATAATCCACCGTTTAGTCCTATAGTGGCGGCAAAGGGGTCCAAGACAGAACCTCTTGCAGCATTTGTTGACAAATGGGCTAGTCCAGCATTGGAGGGTGCCAGTCACATTTTCAAGGATTCCTGGCACTGTTTGGAATGTTTAAGAACAGTGGGGGGATGATGAAAATTTCACATTTCTTAAAATAGATGTGATAAACTTATTTACAGTAATACCCCGTGAGCAAGGATTAGGTATGTTCCATGAAAGCCTTCTGAAGAGTAACATGATTGTTAAAACTAAACTCAACCTTCTGCTACAACTTATGGAGATAATACTTAAAAACAACTTTTTAAGTTTTGAAGGAGAACTTTTCCACCAAAAGACAGGTGTAGCGATGGGGGCCAGGTGTGACCCTGTATTTGCCAACTTGGTTCTCCTCCATCATATTTTCATTCGTACTGCATTCCTTTCTTAGGCCCAGACCACGACGTCCCTCGCTGTTGGTTTTGTGCCTTGTTCAACCCTCAAACTATTCATCGTTGGTCTATATTTGCAGCAAATTATTTTGGTACTTGGTTTAACTATCCAGAAATGGCTTTGGTAAGCCATCTGACTACCGATATTCTGAAAAAAACATAAGGATAAAGACAGAGACAGACCACATAGGTCCAAAACTGCCGAAGACGCTTCCATTAAGCTAGTCGCCAGTCTACCGGTACTCAGTGAGACGCTTTTGCAGCCCCTGATACCCACTACTCCAGATTTGCAGGCCTCTACTGAGACCCATTTGGAGTCCGGTATGCCGCGAGATGCTTCTTCGACTCTGGAACTTGCGGATGTCTCTACCTTGGATGGGTCCGGAGCCGCTGTGCAGGCACCGGCTAGTGAGGGTGTATTCAGGCCTACAAACTTGCATTTTAAACTGACGCCATTTTCTTCACCCAGGCCTAAAACTCGACCCACGCCTAGAAAACCGACATCCAAACCACATGCTCAGGCCCATATGCTTAAAAAACAAATGCTTAGAATGCCTGAAGACCTTATTACCTTAATTAGGGGAAGCCATCCTTCCCCCTCTAAGAGACCTAGAACTGATTTTCTTTCTGATTCTTCTGATCAGGAATCTGATACTTTTGTTTCTTCTGATTACCAGGATTTGCCTCTATCTACCTATGAAGATTCTGATGCAGAGGATTCCATTCCCTCTGCTTCCCCTCCATAAGATTTCTCTTTTGGTGAAATCTTGCACACTCTTAGGGATCATTTCTGCTGGGAAAGCCAGGATTACTCTGACTCCAAAAAGAGGCTTAGGGAATTCTTACTCCTCCCTCAACATAGGCCTTTAGCTATCCTTCCTGTTCTGGACATTGTAGATGATGATTTCTTGGAATATAGCATTTCCCCAGACACTTCACCTCCATCTCCTAGAAAACCTGACAGGTATTACAGAGTACCTGACTCTCACAAGTTCCTCTTCAGGAATGCTACTGCGGATCCAGAGACCATTTCCCAAGGACCAAAGGGCATTAAGACTACTGCTGCCAAAAACCCTACCCCTTCTGATAGAGATTCTAGAGCCTTGGACAGATGGGGTGAGAAGGTATATACTTCTGCTACTTTGGCCATTAGGGCTTTAAATTGCCAGTTTCATATGCTAAAGCACCAGCAGCATATTATGGGACTGCTTAAACAGAGAATGATGTTGATTCCTGACTGTGCTGAACACAAAGAATTACAGGATTTAATGCATTCTGCGGAACACGTTGGTAAACATACTTTGCAATGTGGTTATGACTCTTTAGAAGCATCATGCAGGGTTGCTGTCACTGGGTCTGTACTTAGAAGGCATGCTTGGCTTAAGGAGCAAAACTTGCCAGATCATGTTAAAGCTAAATTACTGGATGCTCCCTTAAACCAAGACTGCCTGTTTGGCAGCAAAGCAGAAGAAGTCTTCAAAAAGATGGAAGAAAAAGCTAAATCTATGCAAATTGTTAAAGATTTCCTGCAAGTACAGCCTCCCAGATTTAGTAGGCATTGGCCTTCAAATAACTGGTCCTTTCCAGCCTCTTCCAGGCCTTCTCAGTCCAAATCCAGGAACAGCAGACCACCTAGGTTACAGTCTCAGGCTACGCACAGGCCTAAGCAGTAGGGGGCTCCCACTTCCAAAGCAGGGAGTAGTAAGACACCCCCTACAGAAAAATGGCACAATGACTTAACCTTAAACCTTCCAAGCCCTGCTCAACTACCTGCTTCCTTAGGAGGAAAGCTCACCCTGCATGCAAAAAACTGGGAACTCATTACCCAGGACAAATGGGTTGTGAATATAGTTTCCCAAGGATACAGATTCCACACCCTACCAACCCCAAACGGTTGGCCAGACCTACCCCCAAATTAGTGGGCAGAGGCTCAACAGCAGGTTGTCTCTCTTTTAAGTATCAGGTATCTTTCAAGTATCAGTATTCAACCTGTCTCAGCAGAATAAAGGGGACAAGGTTTTTATTCAAGACTTTTCCTGGTACCCAGAAAAGACAGCTCCTGATGCCCTATCCTGGACCTCTCTATTTTAAACACTTTTTTTGTAATCCCAAAATTCAAGATGCTAACACTTCAACAGCTGCTTCCTATGATAGGCAAAGATGCCTAGTTGGCAACTTTAGACTTAAAGGAAGCTTACCTGCACATTCCAGTAAGGGAATCTTGCAGGAAATACCTACGCTTCAGGGCAGGCTCAATGCACTTTCAGTTCTCTGCACTTCCCTTTGGCTTATCTACTGCGCAAGGGCGCCCGCAGGCAGGTGCAAGGGGTGCACTTGCACCCCCCTGGAATTGGCTGGCTGGCTGGTAGATTAATCTTTTAATTAAAAAAAAAAAGTTTTTTTTTTTTTTTTTTCTTTAGGGCATTCTTCTTTAAGAATGCCGTTCAAGTCCAGTCACAAAGATGCTTTTGCGTCTGTGCGACTGATGTTTTACGTTTTCATCTTCCGCGCCCACGTGAAATTTGAATTACAGAAGACAACGTTTGGACTGGAGTTCACGGACGAATGTACAAATGACAGGTAGGTGTAAGAAGTAGAATTTTTTCTATAATAGCCAGTAAAAACTTGTTAAAGCATACAGCACTGGAGAAGCAAGGACTATATGCAAAAACCTACAGTAAGTTAGGATGATCTGAGAAAATTATTTAACTACTAATAAAAGTCTGTTGTGTTCTTGTGAAGGGACCAGCAGGGCAGCTTTATATTAATTCGGAAGACTATGGTATATTAGGCATTTGGCAAGAGGAGACAGAATAATCTTGGCTGTCTCTATTAGTGATAGACTAGATGCTTGTTTAAGGAGCTGGCTACCGTCAAATGATGTGGGATAAGGCAAGTTAAGAAGAAGAGAAAAAGAAGGTGTACCAGAGCACAAACCAGGGCAGTCTGAAAGGAAAAGTAGGAATGGAATAGGAGAGATCACAGCACCTAGAATTGTCATGTTGTAGCAAATTGTAAAGTGGTCATGTGCTTACTAGTTTAAGTGGCAGTGTCAGGTGCCTCCTTATATAGATTGTCATTTTGTTCTAACTGAACTGGAAAAAAGATGCAGGATAATGTGTCTCTTATTCTGGTATGTGTTTTGTTTTTATCCAGTAAGCATTGGTTAGAAGACTTGAGCTCTGCATTGGTCAAGTGCAAAGATACTATGGTAGCAAGATCAGGATGTGAATTACCAAGTCATTTGTAAATAAAATTGAGGTAGATGGATTTCATTTTGTTTTCTAATGCTATACAGTTCGCATTGGTGTGAGCAGATTGTTTGGCTGGATGGTCAGCTGACAGCAAATTTGGCTATTCTGTTTTAAATATGTATCATCATATTCAATAGAAGTTTTAGATCTGCATTTCAAAGAAGGATCTAGAGGTGGAGATATAAACCCTTAAAATATAGGCCAAAAAGTTTTGATGTATTGTTTCACCTGACTTAGCCATTAAATAAAGTGACTTGCTTCCCTGTGGAAACATGAGCATCTGAGTGCATCTGCTGTAAAACACACCTTTAAGCTACTTTTATAAAACCATTCTTGTTAGTCTCATTTGTTTCCTCTGATTGCATGAAACACATTAACCAGTAATTTCTTTGGCCCTTTTGTCACACTCTACATTTTGTATTCTTAAATATTACATTTTTCAAGGTTTACCCTAGCCCAGAATGTAAGATTACTTACAAGTTTCTACTAATAGCCTCAGACGTATTAACCGTAGGTCGTATGTGGATATGGTAGACTTTATCAAACAATATTTCTCTACTAAAGACCAATCAATTTGAGATTTATAAACTAAATGGACAACTTGTTGAACCTTTTGTAGATGAAGAAATACCTCCCCTGTATCCTTCATATTGCGTACCCCATAACAAATTTATTTCCAAGGCAGGAAAACCTCTTGAAAAACTTAAAAGCAGTTTGGGGAGCTGCCGATTTTGCTTTTCAGTCTCATCCAAACAGATGTCACAAAAACTGTCTTCAGCAGCAAGTATCTTTTCCTTTCATTTCATTAGACATGTTTTACTACTACTATTCCCTGCAGAGTAGCCTGTTAGATATAATTTAACTAGCGCACATGGGAGTGAGTAACCTTAAACACTCTCCCTTCGCAGACCTGATACAACATACAAGTGAACTTTCAGTGTTTCACTTGGAGGCTGTTAAATGACTACTCTTGAGTAACATACTGCCATCACCGCAGCAATGCCATAATAAGCCAAAAAAAAAAACTGATTAAACAATTTGCTCAGTAACTGGTATCACTCCAGGGAGATCTAATATGTGCCATCTTGTACAGAGTTGGAGGAAACTTCTTTCTGCTTCACTAGGGACGGTCCACACCTTTCCCATAGTGCTTTCTCATACTGACTGAAACATTGTCTACCCTCATAATGACCTTTCTTAGGCAAATTCAGTCTTTTGCATCAATGATTCCCAATCAGAGCATTCCATATGTGCCCACTCTCATAGCCATCCAAAGGGGAGTTAGCATAATGGTTAATGTCTTTACTTCTCAGATATAAGGTACAGGGTTTGATTCTGACCTCTGACTATTGGTTAAGCTTGCAAAACTCTGCAGACTGATAACCTAGTATTACCTATGAATCTAAACATTGAAAACTTACACATTTCTATAATAATAGAAATCTTGTTCCAACACAGTGACAATACTCCTTCTATAACTGGCTTTACTGCCTATCACTCATTCAGACCAGCTAATGAATGATGTGTGCTCTAGTGGAGGCATATCCATATTCATGGGAAACTCTTTTACCTCACATCTAATCAAGCAAAATAATGCTCCAGGCGATCTGCATATTCTCATATTTATAGGCAAGTACAGCTACAATATCACTACTAGTTGTGGAACACCATCCATGTCTCCTACAGCCAATGACACCTACCTATGCAAATTAGTGACTTTAATTACAGAATCCAACATAGTCATTCTAGCAAATTACAACTATCCATCTATAATCTGATTATTGCATACCACAAACAGCAAAAGTGCACAGTGATTCCAGCAAATCATTAACATTAATTCCTTTAAAAACATAGTGCCCTCCCTATAAGGGACTCAGGTCTACTCAGCCTGGGCTTTCCAAATATAACACAAACATGCTCTATACCTGCAAGTGCCCTATCATTGGTCAAATCAGACAACTGTAATATTGTATTCTCCATAAGGACCAAGTCTATTCCCACTATCTTTAAGGACATCTTTAAGGTTCACTGATAACCTAAGAAGCATGAAAATTTCTCCACCTTAAGAAGACCCCATAGATAAGGAAGATGTATGTACCCCTGACTTCTATTTCCCCTTTACCTCTTGAATTGATGTGTATGTCTCAATATGCCATAAGAAGAATGCCAAATTTTAGAGGCGACCCCTGTGGTGGAATTCGATTATTAAGAAATTCTACAACATCTTGGTTGGTCAGTGTGTGTGTGTGTGTGTGTGTGTGTAAGAAAGAGTGAAACACCCTAGTTAGAGTTAGCAGGTGGAATTTATTTTCAAGTGCATTTTCAAGGAATCGTGAGCTTCAAGGGGAGAGAAGTTTACTGCTGCTCATGCTAAGTCTGCTTAAAATGTACAACTGTTTTGTTCAGCAAATGGTATCACTATTGTGGTATAGAATTTTACAGCAGCTTTAGTAGCACAGCAGGTAGCATACTTGCATCTTGATGCAGAGGGCTATAGTTTCTGCTCTCACAACATGCAGATTTGTATTTTAAGGGGGTGGGGTGCTGCAGACCTGAGTATGTCCTCCTTTGGATGACATGCCTAGTAACTATGAACCTGTTTTTCAGCTTGCCACCCATTCCCTATTAGAATATAGCAGCTTACTATTTTTTAAATGTAACATAGGCAATTTATTCTTCAAGGGCAGAAGGCACTGAAGTTGTAGATGAAACACTGAACTATAAAGTTGTTTTCTAACAACAACTTCTTCATTAGTTTCAGATCTCTTTAATGTGGTATTAATCAGATGACTTTTACTTCTGCAGAAATTGTGCATATTGACTGATATTGGTAAATTGTAATGACAAATGTTTGAGTGGCCTTTTATGGCTGAAATGAAACTGGGCAGTTTGTCATTATTGGTTCATATGTTTTATTTCATTGCTTACTGGAAAAATGTTCAAAACTATAAATTTAAAACACGCTGTAACAAGTATGTTGTATTATGCAAGGAATATAATTTAATACAGTCAGGAAGGTTAATAAAATATGTGTGCAAGGGGCCTGTGATTTGAAAACAGCTCAAAGGTAGACTTTATCTGCCACTGGCCAGGTGCATTTTCTTTGAACGTTGGTTTCAATGCTGTTTCAATGACTGTGAGTTTCAAGGGCAGAGAAATTTTAATGCTAAGCCTGTTTTCATTTTGAGACTGTACTGCTTCATTTAGCAGGAGTCTCTCAGTGTTTGTGCTATAAAATTTAAAAGATAAGTTTTAAATGAAATCCAAATAATCATTGTAGAAATAAAGCAAAAAGCAGTATGCACACTAGTGTTTATGGTAAATGGGAGAAATAACCAAGTAATGGGAACACAGGAATGGCTGCAGAGGGGAGGGCTGCATACGGGGGCAGCCCCATTTGACCATGATTTTGTGAAGGTGGAGGGGCAGCAAACTGCCATGGGTGACACAAACTCTAGCTATGCCTCTGCAACAGGTGTTTGCGACCTGTTTTTGTCTTCTTCATCTGTGCGACCAGTGGTTTACGTCTTCATCGCCCGCACAGAATTTGAATTCCAGAAGACATTTGGACTGCAGATGAATGTACAAGTGAGAGGTAGGTGTGTGTGTGTGCATATCTAAGTGTTTAAGAGGTATGTGTGTTTTTGCAAGTAAGGGAGAGGTAAGAGTATGTCTAAGGGAGAGGTTCATACTTCGCAATTATCCAGATTTTTGCCTCATTTTTTCGGTTTGTTTCTCATAAAATTGTGTTTTTCTGGCAAATCATTGAGGACTCATATCAGAAAATAATAGGAGACATTTGAGCTTTAGATTTCACATCCTTCAGAAAATGTATACTAATGCAAAACTTGTTCTATCCACTTTCTAAGGAGGTAGGGTGTGTGTGTCATACGTGTCAACTCTACAGATTTTCATAGAATGTCCAGATTTTTGCCTTATATTTTTGGTCTGTTCCTCATAAAAATTCTGTTTTTGACAAATCACTGGGATGAGCTAAGGATTAAAGTTACTAAATAAATGACATGCCTTTGAGTTTCAGACTTGATATCCTTCAGAAAATATATTCTAAAACAAATCCTGTTATTCTAGAAACTTTCTAAATGTGTAAATGTGTCCCTAGTTTCGAGCCTGTGTGTGTGTGTGTGTGTGTGTGTGTGTGTGTGTGTGTGTGTGTGTGTGTGTGTGTGTGTGTGTGTGTGTGTGTGTGTGTGTGTGTGTGTGTGTGTGTGTAAAAGGGAGGAAGCATACCCCTCAGCTGTCCAGGTTTTTGCAGAATGTCCAGATTTTTGCCCCATATTCCTCCTAAAAAGGATTGCAGTTGCTAAATAGTTTTGGACATCATATCCTTTAGAAAAATGCATACCAACACAAGTCCTGTTATTATAGCAATTTTATAAGTTCATGAAAGCAATATTTATAATCTGTCCCTGTTTATTTTAGGCTTTGTCCAGACTTCTTGCACTAAGATGTTGAGGTGTGTGTGTGAGAGCTAGAGAGAGACAGAGTCAGAAAGAAAGAGAGAGAGAGAGAGAGATGCCCTAGTTAGATCTAGCAGCTGGAATTTATTTTCAAGTGCATTTTAAAAGAATTCTGAGCTTCAAGGGAAGCAAAGGTTACTGCTGCTCATGCTAAGTCTGCTTAAAATGTGCAACTGTTTTGTTTAGCAAATGTTATCATTATTGTGGTATAGAATTTTAAAGCAGTGTTAGCACAGCAGGTAGCATTCTTGCATCTTGTACATTTGTAATTTAAGGGGGTATGGTACTGCAGTCCTTAGTATGTCCTTCTTTTGATGAGACACCTAATAACTATGAGCCTGTTTTATAGCTTGCCACCCATTCCCTATTGCAATATAGCAGCTTACCATTTCTTTTAATGTAACATAGACAATTTATTCAAGGGCAACAGGCACTGAATTTCTAAATGGAACACTGAAATATAAAGTTGTTTTCTAGCAACAACCTCTTCATTGGTTACAGATCTCTTTAATGTGGAATTATTCAGATGACTTTTACTTCTGCAGAGATTCTGCATATTGATTGATATTGGTGGATTGTATGACAGAAGTCTGAGTGGCCCTTTAGGGTTGAAATGTTCTGAATTGGGCAGATTGTCATTATTGGTTCATATGATTTGTTTCATTGCTTAAAGGAAAAAATGTTCAGAACTATAAATTTAAAACACACTCTAACAAGTGGTGCTGTTACACAAGAGATATAATTCAATTATTATATAGTATGATTAACAAAGAACTTTTGCATGGTTCTAAAAATGTGTGCAAGGAGCCTATGATTTGAAAACAGCCCAAAGGTAAACTTACCCTGCCACTGGCCAAATGCATTTTCTTTGAATGTGGGTTTCAATGCTGTTTCAGTGAATGTGGGTTTCAAAGGTAGAGAGGTTTTAATGATGTCTTTTTTCATTGTAAGACTATTGCTTTGTTTAGGTTTAGTCAATGTCTATTAGTGTTTGTGCTATAAAATTTGAAATAAAAGTTGTAAATGAAATCCAAATATCTGTAATCATCGTAGAAGTAAAGCATAAAACAGTATGCACACTGAGAGATTTGAACAGTGTCTATGACAAATGGGGAGAAATATCCATGTAATGGGACACTGGAATGGCAGTGTGGGTGGAGGGGGTGGAGCTGTGTGGGTGGGGCTCTGGGGCTGCATGGGTGGGACTCTGGGTTTGAACCCCCCTGCAAAAAATCCTGCGGGCTCCCTTGCTACTGCACCCAGGGTATTCAAAAAGTGTCTAGCTCCAGCCATTGCATTTTGCAGGCAGAGAAATATTCAAATATACCCATACTTGGACGATTGTCTGATTCAGGCAGAAAGCCAGGAATTGCTATTAAAACATCTGGCATTCATAAAGAAGCTTCTAAACTCACTGGGGTACACCATAAAAGAAAAGAAATCTCACCTAGTACCCTGCCAACAAATTGTATTCCTGGGAGCAAGCTTGAATACAACTTCCCAGTTGGCTTTCCTCACTCCAGAGAAACAAGTTTATTTAACAACCTACTTCAAACTACTGGCCACAAAGACCCAGCTATCTGCAAGGAAAATTCTGCAAGCCCTGGGGTTCATGGCCTCTTGCATTCTACTAATTCTATATGTAAGACTGCATATGAGGAAACTGCAATGGTATCTAAAAAGCCTATGGTGTCAACATTCTCAGGACCTGGAATCAATGATTCCTATCATTCCTTGTATAAAGACAGAGTTCCTTTGGTGGGCAGAGGCCTGCTACCACAACAAAGGACTCTCTTTCACTCTACCCTCTGCTGCCCAAACCCTAACAACAGACACATCAGACTATGCATGGGGGGCTCACTTGGCAGGGCAGTGCATTCAGGGCAAATGGAACCCAAGACAGATGCACCTGCATATCAACCAAAGAGAAATGTTAGCTGTACAGAATTCCCTGACAGCCTTCAAGGACCACATTCTTCCAGGACAATTATTGGTAAAGACAGACAACACCACAGTTATGTGGTACATAAACAAGCAGGGGGGAACCCACTCGTACCGTCTCTGCAGGCTAGCCATGGCTCTGTGGAACACAGCCTTGAGCTACCAAGTGCACCTACAAGCTCAATTCCTGCCAGGCAAGCTAAATTCACTGGCAGATGACCTAAGCAGAAACCTCATGGACCCACATGAATGGAAACTGGAACCAAAAATATTCAACCTCTTTAGGAACAAATGGGGGACCCCAGAGATAGATATGTTTGCCTCCCCTCAGAACTTCCAATTGGACAAATTCTGCACAAGGACTTCCCACAGTCAAGCTTGGAAAGTGGATGCCCTGTCCTTTACGTGGGAAAGCCACTCAGTTTATGCCTTTCCCCCTCTGCCTCTCCTCTCAAAGGTTCTGCTAAAGATCAAACAGGACAAACCAAGGACAATACTGATTGCACCAGATTGGCTATGCCAGCACTGGTACCCCTTCTTGCGCAGTATGACACTGCTGGAACCATGGCACCTGCCTCAGACCCCTTCCCTGCTGTCCTAGCAGGTGGGCCAGATTCTGCACCCTCAGCTTCAAACCCTGAACATTGCAGCCTGGCTAATTCCTTGAGCTCTCCAACAGCATCCCTCAGTAAGCAGGTGCTAGATGTCATTCTGGAGGCAAGGAGGCCTAGTACTAGAAAATCCTATGCTGAAAAGTGGAAAAGGTACTGTTCCTGGAACCAGACTCAGGGGATGGGCACAACAGTGCCCAGCTTACCTCATATTCTTCAGTACTTAACAGAAATGCTCCACAAGGGCCTATCCTTCTTGTCTATTAAAATTCATCCCTCTGCCATTTCAGCACATTATAATACTGAACCTCCCCCTTTTCTCACCCCCTGCTAAAGCAATTCCTCAGAGAGGCCAAAAATTTAAGAGCCCCCCTGCTCCAGCCTGGGACCTTAACTTTGTATTGGTAAAGCTCACTCTCCCTCCTTCTGAGCCAGCTGCAACTGCAGAGTTTAAATTCCTCTCTTGGAAAACAGTTTTCCTTCTAGCCATCACTCCAGCAAGAAGAGTGTCTGAATTACAGGCCCTCATGGCAGTGGAGCCCTTCATTATCTTCCATGCAGACAGGGTTTCCCTCAGGACCAATCCTTCCTTTATGCCCAAGGTGGTGTCTAGTGTGACCCTTAATCAGTCCATTCATTTGTCTACCTTTTTCCCGAATCCACAAAACAAAGGAGAATGAATACTGCACTCTTTGGATGTGCACAGACAACTTAGATTTTATTTGGACAAGACTAAGCCTCTCAGAAAATCTGAACAACTGCTAATTGGCTTTGCTGAATGGGCAGAGGGGAAGGTCATTTCAAAGCAAACCATTTCTAAGTGGATAGCCCATTGCATTCATTTCTGCTATAAGCACCATGGAAACCTACCCCACAGGGGATAAGATCAAATTCCACCAGGGCTTTATCTACCTCTACAGCCTTTCTCAGAGGTGTCTCTACCAGGGACAAGCTAGAAGCTGCTACCTGGAGCTCTGTACATACCTTCACCAAGCATTACCACATGCCTATTTTTTCTAAATCCAGAGCTGGTTTTGCCACTGCAGTCTTGCAGGGTTTAATAACTGGCCCTAACATTCTCTAACTTCTTCCTCCCTTCCTTAGCTTTGGGAATCGACCCAAATGTGATGACTGCAACAGTGAAATACGAAGAGCATAGTACAGTGGTGTACACTTATCATAAATGTAGATGTTAGAGTGTATTCACTGTTGCAGTCCTGGTTACCCTCCCTCCAGCCCTCTGACTTCTCTTGGCTCTACTTTTCCTTCTTGTTTGGTGTATTTAAGCTTTCTGGTGTACTTGCTTTTTCTTGGACGGGTACCATAACATATAATTGCTTCCCATTGTGGGGGCACCTGACATCTGGGGCAAATAAAACTGATGTAATGGCATCAGATGCATGTTTTACACCCCTAACGACCTGACATCATGGAAGAAGAGACAGCATCTGAAGCAGGAATCCAAGACTCTGGTATTCAGGCTGGCTGAGGGCTACCTGCAGGCAGATAACCCAAATGTGATGACTGCAACAGTGAAACACGAAGAACATCTCTCTCTGGCCCATAACATTCTGTATGAACCAGAAAAAAAAAACGGCATTACAAAATCTACTTCACCTCTACACCAATAACAGGATTCTTCGCTTCAGCAACAAGGTTACTCTCACAGTAGCTAAGTCTAAGAATACAGCAGGGGACTCCCTCTTCTCTTGTTATGTATCCAAAATCTGGAACACTCTGCCCAGTCACATACTTACTATTGCTTCCTTCACCCAGTTTCAAAAATTATTAAAAATGTTTCTCATCAATAACTGGCTATGTTCATGCACCTCACCAGCTTAGACCCTCTGCTGTGTTAGATCTCCACCATACTGTTCTCACCCTATGGTTAGGTCTAGGTTATAAAATTAATTATAAACATACAACATAATAAAAATGTATTTATGTTTCTGATCGAGACATTAATATTATCTATGAACCTGATGTTTTACACACATCTCTCCAACAATGTTTATCTTTTTAGACTAATGAATTTAGTATTATAGTATTACTACTCTATTTTACTAACTGTGCCTGTTATGTCTGTACATAGTACCTGATATAGAAATCACAGCATTTTTGAATGTTAATTTTCTTTTCAAACTTTGTATTATTTTGTATTTTATGTTATTGCTGTGTCAGGAGCTTTTCTCCCTGGGCCTCCACTGAAAATGGACCTGTGTCCAGTGGACTATCCCAGTTAACAAATGTAAAATAAATGAAATAAATAGTAGTTCATACCACTGTAGTGCTAGAGAGGTCTTTGAATAGACACCCCCATCCCCCAAAGCTCACTGAAAAGTCCTGCTAGAAACAGGATTGCACAATCACTATATATTTCTGAATACCCTCCTTAAATGTGAAATATCACATATATTAAGAATTCATTATTGTAAGTGACCTTGCATGCATTTCTGGCAATAAATATCCTTGCAGACCTTTTACACAGAAGAAACCAGTCTGTATAAATACACATATTTACATCTTTAAATTATAGTGTTTCTAAAGATGGAAATAAAATTGTATTCTGTAATTGATTTTACATACGGACTGGTAACAGAAGTCACAGATTTGCAACTACTTTTAAGTAAACAACTCTGGTGATGTTTTGTACAGAGGTCAGGCTATATGTGAAATAAATGCATATTGTTGTTGCCCACCTCTATGACATACAGGGGATAATACCCTCACTATGCCCTAGATTACCCACTGGAAGAGCTGAGTGGAGGGTGGGAGTGAGTGAACAATGTTGGGTCACCTATTCTTAAGACAGGGAGGGAGTCTGTGTCACTGTCTTGCCATCACCTTCTAGAGAACAGGTGCACAGTATGTAGTGTATAGGCAAAGACATGCAGTTAGCTTTGATCACATGATAGCCTATGCGGGGGGTGTGCAGGAACATGTATGGTCACATTATTAAGCATACTAGAATTTATAATGTGACCATATGTCACATGCACTTAGGAAAGGACTAGGGCCATGCTAGCTTAATGACTGCCTGGAAATGTCTTCCTATCATTGGCTGTCACCCATTGGAAAATGAATGGGCTACTCATTCAAGGAATGGCTGATGACTGGCAGGCAGCAGGGGAATAATACTTGCAAAGTATATGACAAATGCTTTCAATATATATTTTTTCAAAAGCTGAAAAACAACAATCTTTACTCACTTCCTCTACTTACAGGCTAGTAACAGAGACAGCAGCTTTGTACCTTGTTGAATAATCAGTTTACTTTATGTGAGCTGACAACATAAACTATAGCTGTGCATCTGTTTTTAGCAATAAATGAGAAGGAAGTTTGTAAAATTTACATAAAAAATAGTAACAGATGCAGGACCGAAAAGACAAACTGATAATCAAACAAACGGTCCAGGCAGCAGCAGGTGTCAGCCAGTAGAAAGGTTTATTTTTAAAAATTCACCACAAGCGCTTTCACCCTGACAACAATACAGGGCTTTTTCAAGTGAAAGTGAAGGGGATTTTGATGTGGACAAGATGGAAGGCTCTAGAAGGTTTTTACTCAAGGTATGACAATTCATATTAGTTTATAAGCATATATTTGAACATCTGAATATTCAAACTGTCTAATGGGTGTTTGTAGTTTTTTTTCAGAATTGTCCTTAAGTTTTTATGGGCAATGATGACACTGTATTTCTCTCTTGATCAAGACGTTATAAATGTGTGTCAGAAAATTATACTATTGTTAAGTGCAAGGAGTGTTACAACTTAATATTGTAATCTGCAGTCATGTCTTGTGATATGTATGAATACCTAGGAGCAACTGGGGAGGGATGCCAAATGAAAACTTAACACGAGACACAGGGTACAATGGTGTTTCTTTGTGAAAACAATGCGGCCACATAGTTGGCTGCATTAATGGTTAAAATTACAAGAAAACTGTAGAGTTTGCCTGTAGTGTTATGTTGTATGTATGTTAATCTGTTTGAGCCAATGTGAGGTATAATTAGATAAACGAGTAGAAGGCAGGCATGGGGAGTCTATGCCAATGAAAAATTATGCCTTTTATTTCCTGGAATCCAAATAAGTTACAGAATGTAATAGGCTGTTTGTAAAGTTGGGGGCTACATGTAGCAGCTTTGCAATAAACACACTTGGAGGCACAAGAACATACTGCTTTAGTGAAAGTTTATTGGTCAAATGGGATTTGCTTCCTCATGTCAGGGGAAAGTGTAGGTGAAGAACGGTGCTGCTGCTGAGGAATAATTGCCCTTTATAGATTTAAGACATACTGATGATCAGGATTGTTATGATGGGGTGAAAGGTTATACAGGAGTGAGGAGAGTGACTTTAGTGTTTACATGCCACCAAGGTTTATGGCATGAAATTAGGCAGACAGCATGAAGAGGACACTAAGCAGATATATTGTGTGGTATGTAAAAGTGATGGGCCTTATTCCATTCATGAAGTTAAAGATAATATGGATCAATTTACATATTATTCTGGTAGATTTCATTAAAAGTGAATAAATAATAAAATATGAGCAACTGTAGAGCATTCTCATGTGGTAAAGGAGTTTAAGTTGCATTCTTTTTGCTTTTTCTTTCTTTTTCAGATCACACACTCCTGAAGTGTTTGTTTTCCATTATAGTTAAAGTCAGGAATTATGTAGAGAAACATTAACATTTCCTGGTAGTACAATTAAAAAGAGAAGCTTTGTTTTGTGGTTTAAAGATCTACCCCCAGATTTAATAAAATCTGTGTAGGCATAGTGTACAACCTATATGGAAGGTACTGTGTCCGTGTATGGTGTACCCTCTCGGTAGAGCACCATGCATATTAATGAAGGCATGTTACTGAGGGAGAACCATGTAACATGGTTATTGAATTAGTGTAGGGAGTGTGTAATTGTTTCCAGAGATTAGTAACACACCCCCCGCACTGCCTAAGTGCCAGATAACAATGTATGTATATGTAATAAAGTTTTTATTTTATTTATTTATTTATTTTTTTTATGTTTGAGCAGCGCGGCGTCCAGCAGTGGACACGTGCCGGACATCTAAAAATAGAAACTGGATACATTTAATTATGAATGCAAAGGTCAAGTTTAAGCATAGTTCAGCGTGTTTGAGTGGTGTGGCGTGGTGCTCAGCAGTGCTTAAACATAGCTGAGAGGTCTATTTAAAAGTAATAGCAGCATTCTACACATCCATGTAGCCAGATGGTTAGAGTGACAGCCATAGGTGCAGTAGGTGCAGGGTTTGAATACAGAAAAGGATTATTAAGCTTTTATTTTGCAAATAAAAATTATGCTAATTATTTTTACATCCTATTTTGCTGCACTCAGCTAAGCTCTGCTAAGCAATGCCAAGCCATGCCAAGCACTGCTTAAACAAGAGACGTTTTAGCAATGCCTGGCACTGTGCAGCTCTGCTTAGCTGGTTTGCACACTGCTAAGCAGTGCCAGTTTAAGCACTGCTAAGCTCAGCTGAGCAGGTTTTCACACTGTTAACCATTGCTAAGCATTTGCCAGTTTAAGCACTGCTCAGCTGAGCTCAGCGGGTTTGTGCAGTGCTAAGCGACATGCCGCATATTTAAAAATTACCCAATGGCAGTAAAGGGTGGGAAAGCAGGCTTATTTAAGTGCAACAGGTGGAAATACAGCAGAACCAGTTGGAGTTTGAACTTGGCAGGAACTATGGCACTTTGTGGGAGAGGGTAAGTGCTCCTGGGTGTAGTGGTGGGGCATTCTGAAATCCAGGGTCATGGTCGAATTCCTTGTGAAATACCATGATATCCGGCTGCTTCAGGGCCAGTACTAGGGATCAGAGTACAAGTGAAAAACCTGGGACCATCTGGCATGCAGTGTCACCAGTGCAACATGTATCCCCCATACAGGTGAGCAGGTTTGTCATCATTATGACAATCTGAAGCGATGGAAGAGGGGACATCTGGACACCTGGGTCAAGGATGCTCTGAATGAGAATCCCCCAAAAGTTTGTAAGTACTGTTAGCATTGTTTTACCAATACTTAATTTGAATGTGTGATAGACAGGTACGCCTAATGGCATGCTTCTCTCCCTACAGCTGCAGAGGAGAGAGCTCGCAACCTATAGGCCCATGCAGGGCACCTGGCCAGGTTGGGCTGTGAGTGTGGTGAGTACAGATGTATCTTGCAATCTTTAGTCATATAAGCAAGAAAGAGTAAATTATTAACTGCCATTAGGTATATACAGTTTGCAACAAATGTGGTCATAGACTTGGATTGAAATAAGTGAGCAATGCCACATATAGTTCAATAAAGATGAAAGCATGAAACCTGGTAATGTTAAGGAAATAAAGTTTCTACTGCATTAATTTTGTAATTACAGCTGTATTGCAACACCTGCATTATATGAACTGTTCTGCATTAAAGACTTGAAAATATACCAATAACTGCAGATATTCACCCCTAATAAAGCTGTGCTGTTCAATGTGTGTGTATTTTGGGCTGTTGTTCATTAAATCAAGTATTACATCTGCTCTGAACTAAAAACACAAATAATACCATTAAGTGACTCAAGGTTAGCTAAGAAAGGGTGGTCTGCTAAACTGTAGATGTAGAGCTGTACTGCAGGATATATGCATTATATTTGTTCTGCACTAAGATCTGAAGCAATAATAGGAACACCCAAGGTATGTTGTATATATCAGGATTGTCTTGTGTTAACAATTGCATTTCAGCTTTATGCATTTCTGCTCTGAGGTACAGTGCTGCAGGCAAGTATGAAACTGTAATAGCTGTAGACTGTAAATATACCATCTGCAGCTATATCTGGGTTAGGTAGCCAACCCTGCACTCCGATATGGTTTGTACACATCACAGATATTTCCACCCACTAGGGGTTTATTGTTTACACCTGCATTCTGTGTATTAATGTACAGTTTAACCTAGTATTTCTGTCATGCATGAATCTCATGCATGTGTGTTCAAGTGTCACTGCAGTCTTGTATAACACTCTACTTCTATTGCCAGGTCATATTTTGTTACCAGGTGAGCTGTAGGCAAATAGTCAGTCAGTATGCAGCAGTGGCTCAGTAGCTCAGTTTGATAAATGCTGTGTCTGATGTATGTTTTGTCACACACAGACCAAGGTTTGAATCAAGTGACAAGTACTAGTAAATGGTATTAAATCAGTTATGTATTGTTAACAGATGTTCTCCCCACAGGAATTACAGGTAAATGGGTGCAGTAGCCCTTATTATGGGTTAATAATTCGGGTGTTCAGATGTAACAGAATGTTAACAGCATTGCTCAGGAATGTGATAAGATTTCAGAAAATAAAGGCAATAAGTACAATACTAATAAAAGTTAATACAATAAATAAAATGTGTAATCTTGGTATGGCTGTATGCCTGGTGTATCTATGAATGGCTGCTCATGGTCTAACCCCATGCCTGCCAAGTATGGCATAATAGTTGTAAACTCTATGTACTGTGCACTATACATGTCTCTCAAGTATCACGCTGTCATGGACTGTGATCAATGTTGCCTAACCCCTCTGTCACAGATCTATCAATGACATGATTATGTCAATAGCACAGTCACACTACATCAGTCCACAGTACACCTTGGTAGTCATATAGGTCCACCTGACATGTAATAGTCCTCTGTAGCTGTGTACCTGTAGGTGTTACAGCTTGGCCCGTACTATCCCATGCGGATAGCTTGAGAGGTATGTACATGCTACAGAATCTATAGGGCACTGGTATACATAAAGAAAGGGCAGACCTGTAGAGTATATAACAATACTGTTGCAAACTAAATAGCCTGTACTGGTATTAATGGACTGTATTTCTGTCTCCCCCCACCTCTTATCTTCATCATAATTTATTATTGTTATACATCGGTTATGGTTTACTATTAACATATGTTGTTCTCAAAATGTTATGTTGGGCCTTGTGTTTTATTATTGCTATGTAATACAGTGGTTGCATACTAACATATCTTGTAGAATTACCTGTGTTGTTGCCCTTATGCTGTAACTGTTACTGACAAGCTGTTACTATACTGACTATTTCACTTATTGTTGGGTTCCATATACTACTCAATGTTATGTTACTGGGTTATTTGCAATATTCTGGCATGCTGTTATAACTAACTAAATGTTATGTTCATTACTAACCTACACACATTGAAATACCTCAACATCAGACCATCTAACTACAACTCTGATCTGAGATGTATAACAATAAGAATCCTTTTCTGTGCATTTAAAGTATTTTTTTGATTGTATCTGCTTTATTTTCTGAAAAAAAAAAAACAAAAAAGCAAAAAAAAATACTTGTTTCCCACCTTTCTAAGCTAGTATAGTCCAGTTTTCAGATTAGTGATGAATTCAGGGCTGTGTTACAAGTCTCTGTGTTTGCCCATACCTTACTTGGATAGAAGGAAGTTTCTCTGTTCACCTGTAAGAGAGGGAAGCTTTGAGCAACCTATCTGTCCCTTGAGGAGTGGTTTCAGCCCAGAAATTAGTAGTTTATTGGCCATTTTGGGCTAATTTCTATCTCTTTCATTTCCCTGCTATAAAAACCGCATTTGCATGGATTTGCTCGCCGGGCAGTGCCGGTTAGCTAGGGTATAATTATTCCCAGCTCCACAAAGTCTCCTCTTCAAATTTTCCCTTGGAACTAGACAAGCTTTAAACTTAAGCAATCAAACCATTCATTTCTCAGCCCAGCACTTGCTCAAAACTCATAGCAAGCACTAATAAACCCTACCACTAGACCCCCCCTATACTGTACAGAAGGACAAGGCTCTCTATTCGACCTTACCAGCCATTCAGTAAAACAGTTCACTGTACCTATCCTCCAGTCCATCTGGTGAATCTGGGCATTTTGAGGCAATGTTGCAACTGCCTCATGTACACAGACAATCCTCTCCTCCTACCACCAAACACTAATACATGCGAGAGATGCAATTATACAGCCAAACTGGAGGCTACACTCTCTCAACCCAAGACTGGATCAGACAGTCAAGAGGAGAAGGGAAATACTTGCATCACATCACCAGTCCCACATAGACCCATTAAACCAGCACTGGCAAAAAACACACATAAATACACAAAAACATACTCGGAGGCTCTAAATAGAAATCTGCAAAAGCAACAGAGACCTCCAAAGCAGACATCCAAGCAACCTCCACCCCCCAACACAAACCATGAAACACATACTTCACAAAACCAGTGTGCCATGCAATCACAGCCCTTAAGGCAAAATAACATACCTAACACACTAGTAATAGGTGACTCTATAGTCAGGCACACTGATGTCCCACTCACTAGAAGGTTACTATTAGCTGCCTGTCAGGTGCCAGGATCCACCACATAATACAAGCACTCAGGTCACTCCAGAACAAGTACAAATATGACTCTGTCATTGTCCATGTTGGTGTGAATGACCTGAGCTGCACCTCCCTGGACTACATGAAAAGAGATGTGGAAGAGCTGTCTGATCACGTAGCCCAGGCTGGTATGATCCTGACCCTGAGTAGCATCCTGCCCTCACCAGGAATGATACCACGGTATAAAGAAAAAATTATCATTTTCAACAATTGGCTAAGTTTCTGGTGTCATTCAAAGGGGATCCAGTGTCTGTCCACCTGGGATGACATGCTCGACAAGTCATTCTGCTTCGCTAGAGATGGCTTGCACCTGTCAGCCTTAGGCTTTCAAATACTGGCCAAGGTTCTTGCCACCCCCAAAGTGCCGTTTTTAGGCAAGGCTCAAAAGACAAACCCACAATCGTAAATAGCATAAGTAACAAAAAACTGAGGGTAATGCTACTCAATGCCAGAAGTCTAAACCTCAAAATGCATGCACTCGAGGCACTCCTCAGGAGAAAATTGATATATGTGCAGTAACAGAAACCTGGTTTAAGGCACCAGAGAGCACACCAGTACTACCAGGCTACAACTCATACCATACATTCCGGCCACAGAACCCGGACCGAAATACAAAAGGTGGGGGCGTATCCATATTCATCAAGGATACCCACACCTCCAGGTTAGTGGCACAGCATGATGCTTCAGAGATCATCCACATGCAACTAACAATGGCAAAACTGCAATTCAAATTGTAGCTTGCTACAGATCACCCACCATGTCCCAGGAACCCCATTCCGCATTTCTGGAAACACTGGGAAACATAAAGGTCCTACCAAACACCCTAATATTGCATGATTTCAATTACCCAAACATTAACTGGGAGAAATACTCAAGTACTAACTCCCTTGCCCAACATTTCCTAGAATTAATAAACTCAAATGCCCTGGATCAACTGGTCAACACTCCCACCAGGTTACAACATATTGGACCTGGTCATCACCAACACAGGTGACCGGTGTTCTACACCAGAGGTCAACCCCTCGCTGGTTAGATCTGACCATAAACTAATCACTCTGGATGTCCACATTCTGCCCCCACCCCCGGTCAAGGAAACCACCATGAAAAACTTTTCAAAAGCAAAGTTCACATTACTTAACACCGAGATGGAAAGTTTCAAAGCCGCCATGCCAATGGATAACGCTGTCCAAGCTGCAAAATCCTTTACTAATGCATTCTATGGGCACCTACAAGAATGCATGGATCATGGTATCCCAAGCAAGACTCACTCCTCCAAGAAAAGGAAACCAGTCTGGTGGACCCCTGCCATAAACAAGTTTTCCAATAGAAGGAGGAAACTAGTACAGAAAAGAGTAAAATCCCAAGAAGGGAAGACATTCCTGATCAGTATCAGCAAGAGACTACGATCCCTCATAAAATCATCCAAGGCTAGCTTCGAAAGAAAAATTGCCAAGAACTCCAGAGATAATCACAAGGCATTCTTTACCTATGTCAACAATCTAAGTGGCAATGCTCACATCTGCTCGGAGTTAGCGCAGAATGGCACAAAATACACTGAACCGACCAATATCGCCAACATCCTATATATGCACATATCACAGGGATGTCATCATAGACGTAGCTGTGTGGGGTCTATATCAGCATATCAAATGCTGAAAACGCTGAATGCAATTTCATCGAACTGAAATGTTCGAAATCTCAAAAAAGAGTGAACTGACGGAACACCGATTTCTTTCCAAGGGAAAGAAATTGGTGTTCCGTGCAAAAAAAAAAAAAAGTAATATTTTAAACACTAACAGAAGTGGGGGGCTTCGCCTGCCACACCCCCCAACATGGGGGGCTGTGCTCCCCACACCCCCCTACTTAAATATACCAACTCCGAGACCGCACCACAAGGGTGGATATAGCAAACTCCGATGACGGCTCACTGATTTCTTTCCCTGGGAAAGAAATCGAGATTCTGTCAGTTTGCTCTTCTGACATTTCGAACATTTCAGTTCGATGAAATTAAATTCAGCGTTTTTCAACATTCAAAATGCTGATAGGAACCCGCTGTGTGTGTGCATTATATAACTTTGTTATATAGATTTATGTGAAGGGTGTACATCACTGTAATCTTTATGTAGCTATATATAATATATCTATTTTTACATATATACACACACACACACACATATATATATATATATATATATATATATATATATATATGTGTGTGTGTGTGTGTGTGTGTGTGTTACCTGTATGTATATATATATATATATATCTATATATATGTATGTGTGTGTGTGTGTGTGTGTTACCTGTATGTATATATATATATATATCTATATATATATATATATATATATATATATATATATATATAGTTTCATAGATGTGTACTAGGCCAATGGCCCTGGAGCCTTTACAAGTGTAGCCCATAGAAGTGCCCTGGCATCATGCCACCATTAGTTCCCAGTGCCTCTACCAAGTAGAGCCACTGGAGTGATCCCCAGGGTGAACTTTTATTTCCCATCCAATCATCAAGATTTCTCTTGAAAAGGGCCAGTGAGGTGCTCTGCTTAACATGCATGGGAAGTCTATTCCAGAGCATGGACAGTCTCTGGGTTATGAATCTGTCCTTCCAGCATGCTCTGTTGATTGTGGTAATGAGGTTGAGGTTCCTGGAGCATGTGGTGCAGAGGGATTGGGATTTCTTTAGGTGTAACATTTCTAACAGGGCTGGGTCAGACATGGCTTTGTAATTCAAGCAGAGATCGCCTCTTAACAGATGATATGAGACAGAGAAAAGGTGGAGTTTTTTGAGTCTGTCCACGTAGGGCATATGTTTAAGGCCTAGGATCCTCTTCATGAGGTACTTTTGTGACCTTTCCAGCTGTTGCAGGTGTTTAGTGAGGGGCATGCCAAATGGGCATTATACTCAATGATTGGTGTAATAAGGGAAGAGTAGAGAGAGATGATGACCTCTTTTTTTCTTGGATGCAAAACCCTTGGTAATGAGATGTGTCACATAGAAGGACTTTCTGACACCAGTGCCAATGTGGTGGTTGAAGGAGAGGTTGCTGTTAACATGTGTCCCCAGATCTGTTATAATGCCTTCAGTGTTCAGTGGGCTACCATCAATGTGGTAATTAGTGGGAACTGAGTTTTTCCCAAAGGGAATGATGACGCATTTTTTAGCATTAAGCTTAAGGCCATGGTTTGAACACCAGTCGTTGGTCTCACTGAAGCCTTTCTGTAGGTGTCTGCATCATTTGGGGAGTTAACAATGGCTGCCAGCTTGCAATTGTCACCAAACTTCATCAGCCAGGGTCTCTCCATGTTGGCCTGGACTTATGAGCAGTAGATGCCAAACAGGAGAGGACCCATGACACCTCCCTGTGGGATGCCACTCGTGATTGGTCGGCAGTCTGACTTGGAGTCTGCTACTTTTACACTGTGGGTTCTGTCTGTGAGCCAATTTGCAGCCCACCTAGTGATATACAGGTTGATGCCTAGTTTGGTGAGCCTATCAATAATTCCTGAGTGGGGAATGGTATCAAAGTCCTTGGCCAGATCGAGGTAGGCTGTATGAACTGCCTTGCCCTCATCCACAGCTCTGGTGACTGATGCAAAGAAGTCAATCAGGTTGAACAGGCATGATCTACCCTTCACAAAACCAAATTGTGTGGGAACCAGAGTTTAGAGATTCCCTATATCCTTGTTAATGAGGTCCATGATAATGCATTCTATAGCCTTTCATATCAGACTCATCAGGCTAATGGGGTGATAATTCCCAGGGTCTGTAGTTACTCCCCCTTTATGGAGAGGGATGACTGTAGCAGTGCACCATTCTATAGGGACAAAGCCTGAGGTGAGGCTGTGATTGAACAGGGCACACAGGTGTGGTACTAGTTCACTTTGTAGTTCATGTAGAACACAGCCAGCGATATTGTCGGGTCTCATGGAAGCTGTATTCTTGGCCTTGGACAATTCAGTTTTAACCTGTGCTGCAGTAATGCTGGGTGCCTGGCATTCTTCTGGTATTGTGATTGGTCCTTTGGGGGGGTGGAGGGGTAAAGTTGTCACTGAATCTGTCAGCCAGTATCTGTTGGCTCAGCATAAGAGGTACCATTGTACAGTAACTCAGAGGAAATATGGGTATTGCCATGGAGATTCTTGATATAACTGTAGAAGGCTTTGTGGTTGATTTTAGTGTCTGGTGCAATTCTGCCTTCATAGCTAGCTTTAGAGGTTTTCATGGGGGATGACAACTTTTTGTTGAGGCTAATAAGGGAGTTTTTCCAGTCTTGGGACTTCATCTTTTTCTGCAACAGTTTCTTCCTTCTATTGTAGAGTTTGTTAATGGCAGGGGACCATCAGATTGGCTTCTTTTTTTTGGAGGAGAGCATCTTGGTTCTGTCGGGTATGGCTAGTTCCATGCATTTATGTATGTGTTCCTACAGTGCATTGGTGTATGATTCAGCAGTAATGCACTTATTTTCCATTTGCATGGGTGCTGTGAAGTTAGCCACTTCTGTTTTTAGGAGCCCAAAGTTAGCTTTGGAGATGTTTTTCATGGTGGTTACCTTTTCTGGTGATGTGGGTGAAATGTGGATTTCCATGGTAATTAGTTTGTGGTCAGATCTAACCAGGGAGGAATTGACTATTGGTGTTGAGCAATGGTTGCCCATGTTAGTAATAACCAGGTCAAGGATGTTGCTTCCTCTAGTGGGGATAAGAATGAGCTGGTCCAGTGCATTGGAAGTAATGAATTCCAGGAAGCATTGGGCAAGAGTATTGGTGCATGAGTAGTCTTCCCAATTGATGGAGGGGTAGTTGAAGTCACCCAGTATGAAAGTGTTGGGTTGGAACCTAATAGTTTCCAAGGTGCTTAGGAACTTGGAAGGGGAGTCTTGTGACATGGTTTGGAACCTAAAGCAGGCTATGACCTGAATCACCGTCTTACCCACTGTTAGTTGTACATGACGTGTCTCCGATGCTTTATGCTGGGCTCCTAGTCTGGAGGTGTGCATATCCTTTATGAATATGGAGACACTGCCGCCTTTGGAGCTTCAGTCCATTTTCTGGGGCTGAAAGGTGTGGAATGAGTTATAGCCTGGTAGTGCAGGGGTGCTTTCTGCTGCTTTAAACCAAGTCTCCATTACAGCACAAATGTCGATGTTCTCCATTTTGAGGAGTGCTTTGAGCGAGTGCATCTTGAGATTTAGACTTCTAGCATTGAGCAGCATGACCCTCGAATTGCATTTATTTATAGCTGTTATGGTTGTAGTTTGGTCTTTGAAACACCACCTAAAAGGCACTATAGGGATGGCAAGAGCCTTTGCTAGTATCCGGAAACCTAGGGTGACAGATGCAGGCCATTTCTGGCAAAGCATCGACGTCTGTCAATCATGTCATCCCAAGCAGACAGATACTGGATCCCCTTAGAATGACACCAGAAACTTAGCCAGTTGTTGAAGTCAATCATTTTCTGCTTGTACTGCGGTATCATTCTGGGTGATGATAGGATGCTGCTCAGGGCTAGGGTCATACCTGCCTGGGCCACATAATCCAAGAACTCCTCCATGTCTCTTTTCATGTAGTCCAGGGAGGTACGTCTCAGGTCATTCACACCCACATGGACAATAACAGAGTCATACTTGTACCTGTTGTGCAGTGACCTGAGTGCATGTGTTATGTGTCGGATCCTGGCACCCGACAGACAGCTGACTGTTATCTTGTCCTTATTCAACCTAGTGAGTGGGACATCAGTGTGCCTCACTATCAAGTCACCTATGATTAGTGTATTGGGCAAGCTGTTTTGCCTTAGGGACTTAGGTTGAGGGGCACACTGTGTAGGTGAGCTATGTGACTTGTGATTTGTGCTGTGTTGTGGTGGTCAAGTGCGTTTTTGCCTTGGAGGTCTCTGCTGTTTGGGTAGATTTCTATTGAGACCCTCCATGAAGGTGGGTGTGTGGTTTGTGTTTTTATGAAAGAGCTGTGATGGTGGGTGTTCTGGAGGGCTATATGTTCCATATGGTGTGGTGCAGGTGTTGACCTTCTCTTGACCAGCTAGTCTGGTTTTGGCTGGAGAGTGCATGTCTTCCAGTTTGGATATATAAGTGCATCTCTCACAAGTCTGAGTGTTGAGAGGTAAAAGGAGAGAGTTGTCTGTGTACATGAGGCAGTTGCTACACTGCCTCAGAATGTCCAAGTTCACCATGTTAATAGGAGAAAGCATGACATGCCAGGAGGGAAGGTCATTATTAATAAGTACTGGAGCTGTTTCCTTATTTTATTTATTTATTTATTCATTTATTTTACATTTGTTAACCAGGTTAGTCTGGCTGAGCTTTTGGCTCATTTTCAGCAGAGACCCGTGGAGAAAAGCTCCTCAGGACTAGAAAACAATTTATTAAATTTTAGTAACATAGTACTAACAATCAGCTATAGGATCTTCCAAGCAGAAACCTGGAGAGAAAAAAAGCTCCTCAGGCAATGCAATTATACAGAGTATTAACAATTGGCAGACAAGTATGTGAGTTGTTACAAACAAGGTTTTAAACAATTAGCAGAAGAAAATGTGACTAGTTACAATATTACTTAAGCTGCTTAGAGCAAAATGAGTTAATAGTTAGGCAGATGCTTATTTAAAGTGGGTAGGACGTTATAGTTATAGGACATTTAGTGCTTTTAGCACTTATGTGTGCTGCAATAATTGCTACAAGAAGCCAGATGAAGTGCTAGGTGAATAAGCTAGTTAAATGCAAGAGAGAAGAGGACTAGCAAGATCTAAGGGAAGAATTGAAGAGCAGACATTCCAGCACCGGTATTAGTTTACCCTAACTTAGTGGAGCTGCATAGCGCACAAATCCGTGCAAACACGGGCTTTCAAAGCAGAAAGTTGAAAGGGAGCTAGAAACCACTCCTTTTGTGGTAGATAGGCTACCTAGTGCTTACCACTCCCACTGATAAGCTGAGAGGCTTCTCTCTAACACAGAAAGGTCTGGGAAACTCAGAACCTACAATACAGTCCTGAATACAGCAAATCTGTATCTGGACTACTCTAGTAACAGGAAAGGCAGGAAAACAAGCTAGAACTTTTTTTTTATATACAACAGTAGCAAATGAGCAAACTGATTTAAACAAATTAGCCAAGTAACCAATAAAAAACTCAAAACTGAGCCCTTTTCCAGCAGTCTTCAATCAGACAAGTTCTAACTGCACACTCATGCTACTAGGGTGCAGGGGAACCTTCTCCACAAAAAGATGGCCTGGATTAGTGCTCAAGTTATACAAACAAAGCTAGATTCAGCAGGTCTGAATCTAGTCTATGCTACAGCAAACAAGGCGCACCAGTTTCAGAAAGAAACAGTTCAAATAAGCAGGCACAATAAACCTTTAACCAGAAATTCCCAGCTCAGAAGGGAAGAATCTACCATCTCCTTGCACAAGAGTGCAGACCACAAACCTTAGTGTAAAATAACTGGCCTGAAGCCCAAGTGCTTAAACCAGAACTAAGAAACTTTTAGAATAACAGCACTAAGCCTTCAATCAGCAACTCCCAACTTAGAAGGATGTAAGCTACCTGTCCTGCCACAAGAGTGCAGACCACAAACTTTCTTAATGTAAAACAACTGGCCTGAAGCCCAAGTGCTTAAATCAAAAGGCTTAGAATAACAGTTACAATTTAAGCAGGTTACTAACAAGCAGTAATAAATGCAGCAGAATAAATGTAATTGAGTACTTTTAAGAATAGGCAGCAAAAGCAAAATAAAGTAATAAAGTAGGAAGAAACACAAATACAGTAAGAGCAGATGAATAAAGTGCAATTTTGATTAATATAGCAGCAGCAAATAGACAAACTGATTTAAACAAATGAACCAATTAACCAATAAAAAGCTAAAAACTGAGCCCCATTCCAGCAGTCTTCAATCAGACAAGTTCTAACTGCACACTCCTGCCACTAGGGTACAGGGGAACCTTCTTCAAATAAAAGATGGCCTGGATTAGTGCTCAAGTTATACTAACAAAGCTAGATTCAGCAGGTCTGAATCTAGTCTATGCTACAGCAAGCAAGGCACTCCAATTTCAGAAAGAAACAGTTCAAATAAGCAGGCACAATAAGCCTTTAACCAGAAATTCCCAGCTCAGAAGGGGAGAATCTACCCTCTCCTCCCACAAGAGTGCAGACCACAATCCTTCTTTATGTAAAATAACTGGCCTGAAGCGCAAGTGCTTAAACCAGGACTAAGACACTTTTAGAATAACAGACACTAATCCTTCAATCAGCAACTCCCAACTTAGAAGGATGTAAGCTACCTGTCCTGCCGCAAGAGTGCAGACCACAAACCTTCCTAATGTAAAACAACTTGCTTGAAGCCCAAGTGCTTAAACCAAAATGCTTAGAATAACAGTTACAATTTAATCAGGCTACTAACAAGCAGTAATAAATGCAGCAGAATAAATGTAGTTGAGTACTTGTAAGAGCATGCAGCAAAAGCAAAATAAAGTAATAAAGTAGGAAGAAACACAAATACAGTAAAAATCAGATGAATAAAGTGCACTTTTTTGGGTTAAGTGGGAAGGGACGAAACATGATAATTTAAGGATTCTAAAATTAGATTTATAGTAGGGGTGGGCAACTCAAAAGCCACCAAATTTAAGAACACAACAAGGATTGGGCAGGTGGGTAGGGAACTCTTAAAACTCCAACAGAACAGAAAACTTAAAACAAAGCAAATGTAATACTATAATAAGATACAAATAGAAGTGATCAAATCTTAAATAAAGAGCTTCAAATCAATATTAAATGCAGAGATGAATGATACTCAGAGCAATGCAGACCACACAAACACTTCAGATAACTACAGATATTTCTGAATAAATAACAATGCTGTCTCTCAGCTCCTCCCACTAATTAACTGATGTTATTCACAATTTGTAAAGGAATTCTTTGCAAAGGAATTCTTGGTAAAATAATCAGCCCTGCCAAGTCCTGAACCCAGAACCCTGTACACCATAGTCTGAGCAATGTACCACTATACCATCTGAGCTATATCTGTGCCACACACTGATAGATAAGTGTAATCATGTCTAAGAGGATAGGGAGAGACAGATACCTTTCTGATGCACACAGATATTTTTACATCTCAGTACTTAAGGTAGATGAGGCATCAGACATGGGCTGAAATTAGTTAAGTTTAGGAGCATGCCCAGTGTAAGTGTCAGTACTTATTAGGTGACTCCAGGCCACACCTACTTGTATTCCAGTCTGGGATTTTGTGTGCTACAGCCACTTGGCTGCTGCACCTGATTCAACAGTCTAGTGCCTCCCTGATATTTTGTCCAATGGATTCCCCGGTTGTGTGCTGAACATAATATATGAGTCATACCTAGTGACTGTACACATTGTAGTAGACTGTACAGGGTTTTGCATCATATGTATGGTATGTGTTACATAGCACTGTGATTTTCTGGTACATCAGTGGCAAATCATTATAGATTGCCATTAGCAACTGATGACAGACATTTGAGTTACTGACTCCATATACTCACCAGGTTACCCATGCTAATGCACATCCTGTTATTCTCTGTACTTTCTACATTTGTCTGGCCACTAGTTAATCCTTCTCCTTATATTTGGGCCTTAGTCCTACTCCTGTTCATGGCTTTGCCCATATTACCTACTCTAAGTGGTTGTAGGTATGCTGTGACTGGGGTATATGATATAACACCATGTACAGGGCTACAGTCTTCACACCTCTGACTGTACATGTTTTGCAGGATGTCCAGCGTTCCACCCCATATGTGTGCTTGGCTCCTCAGATAGTTGTGTTTTTCTGGTACTATACTACTAAATGGAGCCTGCTGAATTATTGTAAGTACTGACACAGTTACATGATGACCTTTACATACTGTTGATACTCTGACTTGTTACAACCTGCTGTTATACTAGCCACCTTCTAGGTTACTCAGAGGATATATAATGTCTGTAGGTGTGGCCCCTGTCCCTCCATTTGTCTCTGGCTTTGTCCAGCTTTCTTGCAGTAACAGATTGTGACATATTGACAGTCTGTGGAACTCCTACCATTGGGGTACCTCACATGCAAAAGTTATAGGTGCAGCCACCTTCGACCCATGAACACCATCAACCATGCTAATGTACTTAGCCCACTGAGCCACACCAGCCACCAGAAAGTGAGGCTTAATTCCTGACACTATCAACATTAGACAGACATACACTTTGACCCCTGCATGTTGTGCAAATAGAACATGTAGCCAGGCTGTTCGGGACAGTCCTGGGATTGTGTGGTCTGCTGCTATATCCTTGCAAACATACTGTTAATGCAGTTGTATGGGAACACTGCTGTACTGTGGGTAGGGGACTCTAGCACTGACAGTGTGTGAATGTCCTATGACCCCGCTGTTTGACATTTCCCTCACATACTGCAGGGGGGTTTGCTGCCTTGTGGCCTGATGCATATTATGGGGCAGCCAGTATTGGACAGAGTACCTGTTGTCCCACATAGCTGTTAGTTCTCTGCAAGTAGCCTAGTAGCCCACTCTATTCCCTGGCATACATGCAGCAGGTCCAGACATATGCTACCATAGTGTAGTACCCCATACATTTGTTGTAAAGGAGAGTGACTTACCTTGTGAATGCAGCAGTTGAGATAACAGTGCTTCAGGGCTGACTCTGTCTGATGCATGCAGTACACAGCCAGTACATGGTATGGTACATGTTGTGTGGTGTGGCTGACATCCTTTTTACTATACATGTGAGTCAGAGTAAGGTGTCAGTCCCTAGGACCCTAGGTTGTCAGTGCATGTGCTATGTGTTGCCTCTTTGCCAAGGCCAGGGCATACTGGGCATGCCTACGTCTGCCTACAGGGACAGGCTCAGGAGGTTCCTCCTCTGAGTCCTTCTGTGGGTGTGGCTGTGGGGACCTTGGCACTGATGGGGGGCTGTGTGTCCCTTCCCTGTGACGATCCTACTGCAGCTGTTTCCACAGGATCATATTGTGTAGCATGGCACATACTGTGAGCACATGTGCACATGTGGCTGGAGAGTACTGCAGGGCTCCACCAGATATAGTGAAGTACTGAAACCGTGACTTGTGTAGCCTGAACACATGCTCTGTGATGCTCCTAGTTTGTGCATGCCTCATTATAGCATTCTTCGGTAAGTGTGTGTGCATTTCTGATGGATGTCATCATCCACCCTTCCAGTGCTTAGCCAGCATCCCCCAGTAGATGTCTGCATGGGCTGTCCCCCCCCCAGCAAACATCTGGTACAGCTCTGATACATGCCAGATATGGGAGTTGCGATAACTGCCAAGGCTGCCAGCATACACATTCATGATAATGCCCTGGGCATTGCACACAACTTGGCAATTGATGGAGTGATACCCCTTGCAGTTGACGTAGACTTTACCCTCCTCAATGGGCGGTGCTTTGATGTGGACATGAGTGCAGACTATGGCACCCAGTACCTCGGGGTAATGTGCTACATGGTAGAAGAGACACATACTGCTGTCCCTCTCCTCGGGGTGCAGGGTAAATAATGTGCTCATGGCAGCCAGGAACTGGTGGAGTACCCTGGATGCAGATGCCTGTGAGACCCTCATCATGTCCCCAGTTGGTCTTTGAAAAGTACCTGTAGCTAGTATTCTAAGGGCTACACACACCTTTGTTTCCACTGGGATGGGTTTCCCTCTGTTGGCTCTGGGTCTGATTTGAGGGCGGTAGAGCTCGGTGAGTTTTTGTAGTATGTCCCTGTCCATCCTGTAGCGCTCTACAATCTCCAGGTCATGTAGCTCCTGGAAGGTTACCCTGGGCCTGAACACTCTTCTCCTTTTCAGTCTAGACCTATTGTCAGCAGCAACAGCAGCACTGATATCAGCCTCTAGCACATACAAATGTAGCAGAACAGCAGCAGCCCCTAGCATTCTGTCAGTTAAAATTTCCAAGTCTATACTGCAGTGGTGCAGAGTATGGGGGAAAAATCAGATTGTGGGGTGTATGCATACTTTATAGTGGTGTGCTGCAGATGCAGCCTGTTTGATTGGCTAACTATGAGGGGTTTGAATGGCCCAGTGTCAGTGGAACAGGGCTTATCAGTAATTTATACATGATTGGCTTTCCCAGGCTATTTCCTTTTTTTTTAAATGCCTTTCCTGCTAAGCACTGCAGCATGGTGCACAAACCCTTGGCACATGTGTAAACACTGTTTAGCAGTCTGGACACACCCCCAAGCACAGGCATGCTCAGCATAGCTTAAACCAGCTAAAACACATGCCCACACATGCCCCACAGCTAAACAAAGCTTAGCAGCACTGGACACACCCCCCTGCTTAGCTGAACAATGCACCACTCAAACAAGTGCCGCTGAGCTCCAGTCTGCTTAAACATGTTGTGACACATCCCCTTTTGATGTCAGCTAGCTCTTCTGTGGACAACAACATGGTTCTGGGGCTACACGTGTTTTATCTGCAGAGAAAGTGGCCCATTTTTGCTATTCAGTAATCCCAGCTCATTTGCATATAGATCCATGCATACAACCTGGATATTTCACTATTCCAGGGTCTGCCTCCTTAGCAACCACTGAAAGCTGCCATTTTACATACTTCATGCAGGGCCCTAGAATGCACTATTCTCACATATTTCTTATTTTTAGATTTGATTTTTAAATAAAGACATGTTTGTGTGCTGCTGAGCACTGCACAAACGTAATATGGGTAATAAAAACATTATATTATATTACTCTGCATTATTTTTTGGACACACAGGGCATAATTTTGCACATATCTGTGCCTACTATTACATTTCTGGCCTTCTAAATGGGCTTTTCCACCCCTGTTCAGTTTTTACTTTCTTGTACACAGAAATTTTCCATGTACACTTCTAACACCAACACGAGATCTGCATGAACACCTATTTGTTTCCTGGATTGCAAAACAACCTCATTTGCATGCACTTTACCTGCTTATGAAGTGATTTGCATGCCACGGACTCTATCATGTTCGCATGCTCGTGCATGCCCTTCAGCTCTCTTTACTGGATCGCACGGCTGCTTACTTCTGTGTAAGCTCCATACCACTATGCCTACATGGAAAATCACTCAATGTAGGCTTTATTGAATCACCCCTCCCCAGTGTGTCAAAAGTTAGAGTTGAAAGTGAGATTAGATTAGATAATATCCAAAGAAGGAGAAAGGATGATGTCTATAATAAAATAAACTACAGTCTACAGTGTTTGAGGGGCAGGGTAATTACTGCATGAATTACAAAAAAGTTAAGGAGAAAATCAGCAATTTGGTGAATAAGAAAATTACAATTTTGAGAGTGAGACATTGAAGGATGAGAAATTTTTTAAATCCCCTTACTATGGGGACAATGGTGGTGTTCAAAGGTTCATAGGTTTATAGATGTTTACTAGGCTAATGACCACAAGGGCCTTTTCAAGCCTAGCCATGCATCCCAAATCTCTGATGAGTTCTGATACCCTTGATAAATGTAAGCATGGGCCTGGGAGATGAACCATTTATAGGTTACCTGTTTGCATCAGAGATGTAGGTGCCAAACCAAGGATGACTTTCCAGTTTCCCATACAGTTGTCCACGTTGCATTTGAATCGGACTAGGGAAGAACTCTGCTTCACATGGATGGGGAGTCTGTTCCATAGATGGGGTAGTCTCTGGGATATATACCTATCTCTGCAGCAGGTCCTATTTATATCACAGGCAAGGTTAAGTCTTTAGAACGGGTAATTCTGGTAGTGATTGTTTTGTGGATATGCAGGAGGTCCATCAAAGTGGGGTATGACAGTGCCCTGTATGCCAGGCATAGATCTCCCCTCAAAAGCCTGTAGGAGACAGAATACAGGGATAGGAACTTGAGGTGGTCTGTATAGGACATATTATTTACACCCTATATTTTTTTAGTGAGGAACCTCTGTGGACATTCCAGTTGTTGGATATGCCTGGTTAGGTACATACCAAAGGGGGCATTGTACTCAATGATAGGTCTGATGAATGCCAAATACAGTGGAAAAATGACTTCCTTGGACTTAGATGCCATACCTTTGTTTATAAGTTGTGCAACATAGAGTGATTAAGATAACAGAGGGAAGTAGGTTAATAGGAGGGTTGCTCAGCCAACCAGAGCAAAATCATGTGAGCCTGTGCAGGCTGGGGACAGAAATATTTTAAAACCCTGTATGAGGCAAACAGATACTGTGGGACTTATGAGGAAGAAATGTATGATTATTTGAGTGTATTGCTGTTTAATATTTGCAGTGGTGATGGACAGGTTGACAGATGAGATCAGACAGGAGGCCCCGTGGACTATGATGTTTGCAGATGACATTGTGATCTGTAGTGAGAGTAGGAATCAGGTTGAGGAGACTTTGGAGAGGTGGAGATATGCTCTAGAGAGCAGAGGAATGAGGGTCAGCAGGGCTAAGACAGAATATATGTGTGTAAATGAGAGGGAGGGTAGAGGAATGGTGAGGATGCAGGGAGTAGAGCTGGTAAAGGTGGACGAGTTTAAGTACTTGGGATCAACAGTTTAGAGTAATGGTGAATGTGGAAGAGAGGTGAAGAAGAGAGTACAGGCAGGGTGGAATGGGTGGAGAAGAGTGTCAGGAGTGATTTGTGACAGACGGGTACCAGTAAGAGTGAAAGGGAAGGTCTACAAGAGGGTAGTGAGACCAGCTATGTTATATGGGTTGGAGACAGTGGCATTGACAAAAGGCAGGAGTCAGAGCTGGATGTGGCAGAGTTAAAGATGTTAAGATTTGCAATCGGTGTGACTAGGATGGATAGGATTAGGAATCAGTATATTAGAGG
Organism: Protopterus annectens; assembly: GCF_019279795.1. Taxonomy (NCBI): domain Eukaryota; kingdom Metazoa; phylum Chordata; order Ceratodontiformes; family Protopteridae; genus Protopterus; species Protopterus annectens. The sequence goes on along the minus strand of NC_056735.1, from coordinate 884,231,803 downwards.
GTCAGCTCATGTTGGACAGTTTGGAGACAAAGCAAGAGATGAGATTGCGTTGGTTTGGACATGTGCTGAGGAGGGATGATGGGTATATTGGGAAAAAGATGCTAAGGATGGAGCTGCCAGGTAAGAGGAATAGAGGAAGGCCTAAGATAAGTTTTATGGACGTGGTGAGAGAGGACATGCAGGTGGTTGGTGTGACAGAGCAAGATGCAGAGGATAGGAAGAAATGGAAAGAGATGATCCGCTGTGGCGACCCCTAACGGGAAAAGCCAAAAGAGAATGATGATGCTGTTGAATATAATCCCTCATGAGAAGGCAAATTTATTGTCAAGGTTAGTTACACAAGAGAAGCTGTTCTGGTAGAAAAAGCAGGTGATAAGACATTGGCTAGTGATGGTGTTCAGCAGACATTTTGATATTCTATAAAGATAAACTTGTCCCATTGCTGCTGAAATTATATAATAAGGTAATTCAAGAAGGCAAGGTTCACACTTCATAGAAACAGGTAACTCTGGTGGCTCCTTCAAAGAAAGGCAAGTAAAAGAGGAATGTAGCCCTCATCCTATAGACCAATTTTGGTACTAAATCTTGGCTATAAATTCTTTATTGATATTTTAGCAGCCAATATAGTGTTCCATCTCCCAGAGTTAATGCATTTAGATTCACATGGAGTTGTCATAGCTAGACATCATCATCATCATCATCATCATTCTATAATCCTAATCCTATAATCTATTCTATAATCCTGTTCCTTCCTCCTCATTTGCTCTTTTTTCCAGTCTTTCATGTTCTGCCATGATGTTTCTGATGATGTTTCTGATGAAACACACAGTGTATCAACCTAGTAATGCCTCCCATTCCTCTCTGCATTGCATAGGTGTTTTTTTTTTAATTCAAATACTGTACATAAGAACCCTGATTGGAGAATGAGCATTCTCCAGCAGGGTATTAGCGTACAAGTGATGCCCGCTGAAAAAAATGTCCGCCGCTTCACAACAGCATATCAAGCCGCCGTGGTGCTCAGACTGTGAAAACGAAACGGACACCATTATTTTACGCTAGCTAAGCTTCTGCTGTTTAGCAAGAGTAAAATATATTAAAAAATTAAATAAATAAATAAAGTGTGTTAGCCTGTATGTTTATGTCTGTGTGAGTGTATGTGTGTGTGTGTGAATGCAAGAACAATCGAGCCGTTATTTTACACTCACTAAGCAGCGCTTTTGTTATTTAGCAAGTGTAAAATCTAAATATAAAAGAAAAAGTGTGTGTATGGGTTTGTTTCTGTTTCCACATGTGTGTTTATGTTTCTGTATGTGTGTGTGTGAATACATGCATGAAAGCGAGGTGTGTGTAAGTGAGAATGTGAAGAGTGAGAGCGATCCAACATCGGCAGCAGGAGCGTTCAAGAGGTTTACATTTACGTACCTCTCTTCTCTACCATAACTGAATAAAATGTATAAAAAGGGGGAGCAAAGGCTCATAACAGAAACATATTCCTGTTTAAAAACAAATCACAAAGTGGCTGCCATAGGGCTTGTATTAGCATGCATGTTCTGAAGGGCAAGGGTGTGTGAGTCGGGGGGGGGGGGCAGTGTCTGTGTGATTGAGGGAGAGACAGTGCTGGCAGCAGCAGATAACAGGTTTGCTTACCTCTCCACCTTTTATCTCAAGAAATGTAGATAACACCTGAAATAAAGGGGGAACAAATGCTTCAAAATAGGAACACATTTTAAATAAATAAATACAATTAAAAAGTAAGTTAAATAACAGCATTTGTGTTAACATGAATTTTCTGAGGGAAATAGCCTGAAAGTCAAATGTATGTCATTATTTAGTCACTTCAGTCCCAAAATGACTGGCAAAAAACATTTTAGCAGTAAGGGACCAAAAAATAAAGCAAATATGTAGATTAAAAAAAAATTATACATTTTGGATGTAAAATGCTTCCTCTAACACCATTTACATATACTACAGCAACATAGAAACATTAGGTGGAGGAACTATTTTACATCCAAAATACATAAAAAATAATATAGTAATAAAAGAAATGTAAGTAAGTAACTAAAACGCAATAGTTTTTACAGAGAGACCATTCTCTAAGCGCAATAATGCCCTTCAGGGTGTGTGTTAATGTGTAATTAATGCCCTTCCAGGGGTATAGAGGCCCTCTACCTGTGGCGTTGGGCTTCACAACACCTCTGGGTGGGTATTAATTACACATTAACACACACCCTGTTGGGCATTATTGCTTTCTTATCTACTACTACAACACACGTTTAACCCACTAAACCACTAGTATAATAACACGTAATCCACTCCTACTCATTTTCTGTACATCCCATCCTGCTTCTACTACTAAACATACTGTTATGCTTCTATTAATATTTTGTAATCATAGTATAAACTTGTTGTCTAAAAATATAACCAAATAATAATCATCTCTGTTATATGAAGTAACTATTTACTGTAATTTATGTATAGTCATTTTTACCGTACGTGGAGCTTTTCTCCATGGGCATCCACTGAAAATGGGTATCTGCCCAGTCAGACTTTCCTAGTAAACAAACGTAAATAAATAAATACATACATGCATACTACTATTAAACATTCCTTTCCCAGACATAACTGCCAGTGCTCTCACCATGCTTGTTTCTTTGTCCTTTCAAGAGGTACCTTTCCTCCTCCTCTTCCTTTGGTGTTATCTTTTAGGTAGATTACTAGTCCACTTTTGTCCTTCCCTTCTCTGTCAGTCATGAATAGCTTATTCTCAATCACGTCAATGTCATACCCCTTCTGCATCCCTACCTGCAGTCCATAGTCTTTGTACCCAGAATTGTTGCACTGCATAGTGTTACAACCCACACATGGTTTCAGGTCACCTTTGTTTGCTAACTTGCTATGTTCTCTACCCCCTTTTCCTGCTTTCTTCAGTCTGAGTCCCCACCTCTCTCCTTTTTTGTGTCATCACTCCCTCTTCTAACTTAGTTAACTTAGTTTACAGTTACAGCCTGAGAGATGTACATTTCTAAGCCACCTCTGAGCACAAATGGTCCATTTGGACAAAGATGGTGCCCATCCCTTGTAAAGAGCTAGCTTCTGCGCTCTTTTCTTTCCATTCTGCTACTATATCCAGCCTTTCTTTATTGGTTCGAGCTATTTGTATTCATTATATACCTTAATCTTCTCCTTCCTCAGTGTACTGGTGGCTGCCACAGCTAACACTTATGGTAATGCCACCTCCAGTCCTATATATGATTATATATGACCCTGCTTTTTACCCCACCTCTTAACTGCAGCCTTATTTTCTGCCCTACCTAGTTCCTTCCCCCACCTCAATTCCTTAGAATTTCTAAGCACTAATCAAATGATATATTTTCCGTGTAAGAAACCCACCTCTGCAAAGGCTCAGTGTTCACCATCTACTAGTATGTAACTATCTTTCCTTCTGCAATCATTGCCTTTATTTAAAACGACTGTAAGATAATTAGTAAATATATGCGTAATTGTAAATTTATATTACTTAAGGTCTTCTAATGTATATTACTGAATGTCTGTCTAAAAATGTTTGCAAAATGTTGAAACTTTTTTTCCCAGACCTCTGCTGAAAACATTTTTTTTGGAATGAACCCATTCAGACAAACTTGGTAAGCAAAAGCAAATAAAAAATTAGTAAACCAATAAATAAATAAATAAAATCTCTTTCAAAGCCACTGCAGGCCTGCTTGCTACAATCTTTTATGATTTATTAATGCCAATATGCACCACAACATATTGCATCCCTCCCACTTGTTGACAACATCAGGGATCTTTTCCCATGTCTTACCAAGTCTAAAGCCAAACACTGTTAACTCATCTCCTGTGTCTCTCATCCTCTGCCAGCCCTCTTTATTCCCTTGGTGACTAAGTCTCTAACTACCAAAACCACTTGTCATTTCTATGTTAGTTCCATGGTGATCTAGTGTATCCCTCCACATCCCAATCACCACACCGCTGTTGAGTAGCTGTGTCCATTGTTACCCTATTTAATGCAATATAGAATGCCTTTAGAAATAGGTTCATAGGTGTGTACTAGGCTAATGGCCCTGGAGCTTTTACAAGCCTAGCCCATAGGATTACCCTGGCATCGTGACACCCCACCTTAGTTCCTAGTGCATCTGTCAAGTAGAGCCACTGGAGTGATCCCCAGGGATAATTTTATATTTCCCATCCACTCATCAAGATTTCTCTTGAAGAGGGACAGTGAGGTGCTCTGTTTGACATGTATGGGAAATCTGTTCCATAGCATGAGCAGTCTTTGGGTTATGAACCTGTCCCTCCAGCACGTTCTGTTGATTGTGGTAATGAGGTTGAGGTCTCTGGAGCGTGTGGTGTGGAGGGATTGGGATTTCTTTAGATGTAGCATTTCTAACAGAGCTGGGTCAGACATGGCTTTGTAAGTCGAGCAGAAATCACATCTAAGTAGGCAATATGAGGCAGAGAATAGCTGGAGTTTTTTGAGTCTGTCCATATAGGACAAGTGTTTAAGGCCTAGGATCCTCTTTGTGAGGTACTTTTGCAGCCTCTCCAGTTGTTGCAGGTGTCTAGTGAGGTACATGCCAAATGGGGCATTGTACTTGATGATTGGCCTAATGAGGGAAGAGGAGAGAGAGATGATGACCTCTTTCTTCCTGGATGCAAAACCCTTAGTAATGAGATGTGCCACATAGAAGGACTTTCTGACCACAGTGGCAGTGTGGTGGTCAAAAGATTTAATTTAGAAAAGATTTTTTGTCTGCTGGACTTCACTGTGAATGCCACTTAAACATCTGGACATTAATAAATTATTCAAATTCATAGACAGACACAGTTCACTACACATTTGTCAGTTTTAAGTCATAATGAGTATTGAAAAACATTAACTACACAGTACTACTGGCACTGTGCTATTGTAGTCCAGTAGCAATATACAAGTAACTAGCAATTCTGACATATGCAAGAGTCGCATAGAACAATTGGTGGTTAGCAACTCACTTGCATTTCTGTAAATTGAACTCGGTGCAGTTAAACTTCATTAAGTGCTTCCCCTAACAACCCATGCAATGCTGTTGCACAGGTAGGCACACAAGCAAAACCAGATACAGTCACAGGCATGCTGCTACACACACAATCACATAGACACCTGGACAGTCTCACGCACACACACACACACACACACACACACACACACACACACACACACACACACACACACACACACACACACACACAACCTGATACAGTCGTAGACATGCCCCTACACACACACACACACACAGTCACATAGACACCTGGACAGTCTCACACACACACCTGGACGGTCTCTCACACACACACACACACACACACGTGCATACATGTACACTAAACATACCTGCTGTTGGTAGGCAGTAATGGTATTTACTATAAAATTGCTGCATTCAGCAATCACTGCTCGTCTTTGAAATAGCAGTGTAGGGCTTGTGTTTGATTTCCTTTACCTAAATTATTTGAATCCTAGTGTATGGCTCTGGAACAGAGTACACAGGTAATTTTACATTAGCCACAGCCCTGGGCTTCTGCACTTGTATGCAGCATTATCCAGCAATACTGGTGTACAGTTATAACAAACAAGCTGATTGTGAGAATGTAGTGACATTCTTAAAAGCAGTATGACAGTATTGTTGCAAAATTTTTCACCAAAATGCCTCCTACAGGGCAAAAATCTCCCCAGGGTAAACTAGCTACAGAGATCTTTGAAATTCTCCTTCATAATACAGTGACCAAGTCTCTATAAACAGGATTTCCTGTGCATTACAGTATCTGTTTCTGAACACCCAATATAGTCTTATTGGTCTTTTGGTAGTAACAATTATAGTGAAATGTTTTTGCAGTTATCAATGGTTTATGCCCAAAACATTCCTTTAACATTTTAATGATCAGCTCATAACCTCTGGCTGAGCCAGATTCTGAAATTACCCATATTTGGATGCACCTGCAACAGTTAGTAATGTTGCTACAAATTTATTCAAAAGAATGTCACTCATCACAAAAAGTTATTTCTATATATGCAGATGACAACTCCAGGAGTGGTTTACATTTTTTATTTTTCACAATTGAGATATTTTTTGGCAACTTAGTATCATTTGTTAAAACTGAAAACCTTATCACTCTTTTTCATAGGGTCATAGGAGATTACTAGACTAATGGCCCTGGGACCCTTACAAGTCTAGCCAAGAGTTTACCCCCCCCCAAAAAAAAGAGAAACCTCAGTCAGCACCTGTCGCCCCTGTCAATGAGGGACAAAGGTGGAACCCCTGAGACAAATTTATGGTTTCCCATCCACTCATCAGGTTGGCGTTTGAACAGGGTCAGTGAGGTACTCTGTTTGACATGTATGGGAAGTCTATTCCAGAGATGGGGCAACCTCCCCAACAGATTTTGTTGATGTTGCATATTAGATTTAAGCCTATTGAGTGGGTAATGCGCAAGGAGTTAGACTTACGGATATGGAGTATCTCCTGTAGGGCAGGGTCTGACATTGTCTTGTAGGCAAGACACAGATCACCTCTGAGCAATCTGTATGATACTGAGTAGAGTGATAGTGATTTAAGCATGTCCACATAGGACACGTGTTGGAGGCCATGGATTCTCTTTGTGAGGTATTTCTGTGGTCATTCCAGTTGGTGCAGGTGTTTGGAGAGGTACATACCACATGGGGCATTATACTCAATTATAGGTCTAATAAAGGAGGGGCACAGAGAGGTAATAGCCTCCTTTCTGGATGCAATCCCTTTACTTATGAGATGAACCAAGTAAAAGGCTTTTCTGACCACCGCCACCACATGATGGTCAAATGTGAGATTGTTGTCAACCTGAGTATCCAGGTCTCTCACCACAGGTTGTGTGCTTGGGGAGTTGCCATTGATGTGGTAATCAGTAGGGGCCATGTTTTTCCTTCCTTTTTTCTGTAAAATACTGTAAAGAAACACATGCAGAGCAGGTGTTAAGTTTGACTGCATAGCAACAAAGTCACCTCTTCTAAGCATGTTTGGGCTAAATTTACAGAAGCCTTTCTTTATGTACACTGCTCAGTGCAATCTGTTGCCTCTGCCCTGACTAGAGCTATATAAGTCACAACTAACCCCCAGAATACTCATACCACATACGCAGACACATGCACACAAACTCAAGCACACACACGAGCATATTCTGTCAGTAGGGCTGTAACCCCATGGTCCGTAACAACTAGACAGTAATGATGCTAATGAAGACAACCATGGTGTAAAGATATACCTTTTACCTTGAATTCCTTTCTTTATGCCTTCTTTCTAAACTGAGATGGCATCTTAGCTGAAGCTGAGTAATGTTTTTTTTTTATATAATGTACTATAATTAACAGGATATTCTGGTTCATGTCCAGTTTACAGTAATCAGTATGACATTGGCTGACTATCCTACTTCATTTGGAAACACATTGTTAGGTTTAGCTCATATGGCCACAAGTACCCAGTGAAGTATGGGTAATTGCAGTGCTAGGAAAAGGTTGTATCAACAGTTTAAAATGTGAAAACTGCATCTTCAGAATATATGCTGCTTCTTGTAGCAAACTATGTTGGGGATAACCAAACTTTAGTCGTTTCTGTAATCACAAGATTCTGTAAATGAGACCACTGTTCATGCACTTGTGTACTAGAAAGAGAATACTGTTGTTTCTGGGTAACTGTACAGTACAAGTAAACCAAATGCCTCATTAAAAAGAGATCTTAACAAATTTACAAAATAACATAAGGATGTATCAGGATGAATGCTCTTCAGGGGCAATGGCATACAGACAAAAGACACCTTTCATTACCATTGCTTAAAATAGCACACATTCAGAAATATTATGGATAATTGCAGTGTTAAACTTTATAAATGTTTATTCTGTTTGAAGTCAGTGCTGTTATTTTTAATTGCCCACTCTTAGAACAGCATGTACTCATTTTAAGAGCAAAACCTTCATTCCTTTTTACAAACTGATGCATTATATTTGTAATATCCTTGAATGAGATCATGAGACATTCACTTGCAAATGAACAATCTGAGCTGACTAGACAACTCACCTGCATTGAAGACTTATAACCAAGAACTTCATTTATTAAAACTTTGCAATTAACGGCAGAGATCTGAAGATATAGTACCTGGCCACGATGAAAGAGTTAGATTTGTTACTGCTTTTGTCTGCAGCCGTCCATGTGCCACCCCACCACAAACTCACATGCACACACACACACACACACACACACACACACACACACACACACACACACACACACACACACACACACACACATCGGCTAAGTCCAGATTTCTTGTGGATAAAAAGGTTGAGAGGCATGGCAAGTTATGAGTTCTTCAAAATACAGGCAAATAAACCTGTTCATTCTAAATAAAAAACAATCATCCCTATGTTGCTCATAATTCTGCAGAAAATATATGCAGGAAAAGTGTAAATAGTTGTTTACCTTTGTGCGGCATGATCGAAAAACAGTAGTATAGCTTCGGATAATCTTCTTCTTTCTGCTTTTCCCGGTTAGGGGTCACCACAGCAGATCATCTGTCTGCTCATGATTGGCAGTGGAGTTTTACGGTGTTGAGTTGCAAGCCCGGCACCCAACCTTCCACAGAAGGCACACACACATGCACACACTCACACCTAGGGCCAATTCAAAGTGTCCAATCCACCTACTGCATGTCTTTGGGATGTGGGAGAAAACCAGAGCACCCGGAGAAAACCCACACAACCACAGGGAGGACATGCAGACTCTGCATAGAAGGCACCCCAGCTGAGAATCGAACCAGAGAACCTCTTGCTGTGAGGCAGCAATGCTAACCACTGCACCACTGGAAATGAAATAATTCCCAACAGTAGTGGCAGCTCAAACACTTTGAATGTTAGTGCCTGCAAAGTCCATAGCAATGGTCTAATCCAATAGGAAAACAAAGCTGTGCATCAACAGTTATCTGTTAACAAAGTTCCTGCTTCTTGTCATGGGTGTTTTTATGCTAATAGGAAGGCTGTGTGAAAGGCTCGATTGGCTGCTAATACTTCTGAGGGCGTGCATAATTAAAGAGAGGGTGTTTCCAGGGTGAATTCTCAAGAAGAGGGCGTGTTCATTGCAATTATAGGGAAATATGCGGTCTGACTGACGGGCGATTTGTCGGAGGATAATGCAAGTGCGAGAGTAAGTTTTTTTAAACATGGCTTGCAGTACGGATAGTCGCTCACTCACAGTCGCAGGAACAGAGAAAAAAATCTTATTTTAGATTTAATTATGTTTTTGAGTAGTGGCATCGCTGGATAGGGGAAGAAAATGTATTTTGGAAGCGAAACTATGTACTGCTTCCCATAGTTGTCCTTTAAGTGACTACCTCTCCTGCATATAAAAAGGGCTATCTTTATCAAGAGGCAGAAGAACGGGGACTGGTCACATTGATTATATATATGAACCTCTTATAACCAGGCACTGTAAACCTTTTTGTTATACAAGAGAATACAAGCCTTTTATATTATATGTCAGGAGCCAATGAGTCGCATAAAAGTAGGCACAACCTCTCATATTACATGTGATAGACTGGAAAAAGTTCTGTAATAAAGTTTTCATACTTGGCCCAAAGGAATATGAGTTCCACTGACGCAGACACAGACTCTAATTTTACATGTGTTACAAAACAGACTAATTAAGTCTGGTGATGGTCTCATAAAAGCAAACATTTTCAATGATCAAAGTGGAAATCACTCTATTAGATGGATCTGGTGAAGCTCAGGTGAAAGTGTTGTCTTAAATATAGTTCTATAGTTGTAGCTCATACTGTGTTGTCATGCTTTGTTTGTTAGCAGATAAAAATAAAAATAAAATTGTAAACTAAGAATGAGGTTCCACAGGCCGCTGAGCTGGTAAACCCTCTGAGGTCTTTCAGGAATATTCAAATAAGGGACTAACCCCTAAGCTTTGGGATTTGCTCCTTGTTTTTCCATCTTCCCGATTTTCCTCCAGTCAGCTACCATGAAACCTCCCACCATTGCTTGTAACTACCTTTATATAACTGAACTGTTGAATGTAATGTATTAAAACAAGAACACACATCCATGTACCTGCTTAACTGATAAACTACTGGAAACTTCAACAAGGTGTCTTTATTCCTTCCACATGGAGGGTATCAAAAAGAGAGAGAGAGTCTCCTAGATCTGCTAGCTAAAGTGATTTTATCTGGACTAATCCTTTTTATTCTGTTTTTTTATAAAACAGTGGAAAGATAAGAAAACTATGACAAATATAAATAATTTAAACTCTTCAACATAAAATCATCAGGTGAGTATACATTTTTGTACACAGATGATCCATATCCCTTCTGTAATTATGCAATAAGAAATAATTAATATTTTAAAACATTCATACTGATTGGACAAGCCAATTTGTGTGGTTATTGTCTATCCAGTATTACTTACTAGAATAAGTTTAGGTAGCTGGAGCAATGAAAAAATAGTTACAGACACCATGTTTGCCACTCTTCTTCAAAGTGGACAAAACAATAAGTATTAGAAAGGAGGAAGGAAAAATCCCACCCTTCACAAATGAAACCAGGAAAAAAAAATCATCTCCAGGATGTCAGGTGTCCACAAGTGTCCATGCATAAACAGTAGGGCACATGCATATTCCTGTGTCCAGAATTAAAAAAATAAAAATAAAATGCACAAACAACATTCTGCCCATGTACTGTGTAAGTGTAAATGTCCTCTATACAGGACAAGTCTCTGTGAGGAACATTAAAGTTTATATAATGCCATTGTTTAAAAAAAGGTAAGACAGTTTTTCCTAAAAAATGTCATTGTGTTTTGTTTTATATATTTTTTAATTTATTTTGCATTTGTTTACTGGGTTTGTCTGAGTTTAGTCAAAATCTCCTTCTCAGTGGTGGCCCAGGTAGAAAATCACCAATATATTATAAACATTTTAAACAGACATTCAGTAATATACATGAACAGACATTAAGTAATATACATTAACAATTACATATACATTTGCCAACTAGATTATGTTCATATGAAAATAAAGACAACTATTACAGTATAAAAGATGCTTACACATTAGCAGATTTTGAACATTGGGCATTTAAAGAGGTATATTAACATGCTTGTCAAATAGATAGTAGATCATGTGATTAGACCTTAGAAATTCAAAGAAGTTGTGGAGCAGAAATGAACTAAGTAGCAGGACAGAAAATATTAAGGTTGCACTTAAAAGGTGGGGTATAAATCAGATTCAGAGAGAATTATATATATGGCTAGCATAAGACTTGTATTAGAAGTATAGGGGGTAAGCAGTGTCACAAAACTATGTATATAGCTGGAAGATGCCAGTAAAACTATTCAGATATTAGTAAATACTGGTTGTGGGGCATAGGATTCTGAATGACTTGAAATGGTTTGGTAATATGGCAAACTGAAGATAACAGTGGCATTTATCCTGGAGATGTACATTAGCAGATCCAATGATCTGGTAGGTAATGTTTTAGATTGTCAAAATAAAAAAACTACAGAACAAACCAAAAACAGCAAACTGAAGCAAGGACTGTTGTGGGTCAAGTTTCAAATTCCATGAAAAATGCACCAAACTTTTGTAAATGAAGCAAATCCAGATGCAAAACAACATTTTATTAGAGAAACGTTCAGATACAATATTGTAAGTGCTTTCATCTCAGGACTTAATAAAATGGTACTTGCGTATTATCACAACCACATTTTCGCGGTTGCAAAATTTACATACTAGAAAGGAAACGAGTGCAGGAAACAATACAAAGTGTTTTGGTAACTCATTACTGCTAAGGAATATGTTTGGATTACCTTAACAATGACAAATAACTGAACAAATACGTTTCTTGTTTTGCGTGCATTACACACGCACATGTGAATTGACATGGTTGCTGTCTTACTAATGAAAGGAATGTTTGCACTGTGAGGAACGAATCCTGAGAATAAAAAGGACAGACATAGGAATCATGGTTTTGGTAAACTATTTATTTCTGACAAGTTGTGAACACGATTGAAAATATCCCTTTGAATGTCAAAGTTGCAGTAACTGATGCTTTTCTAAAGGGGAGGGTGGATTATGTGAGCAGCTTATTCTGAGGTTGGTATGCAATCTCTCGAGTGTGAATACACTTTATGAAATCCACACAGACCAAAGAGGCATGCACTGTTTTAACCTGCGCAAGTAACAGGTATTTTGTTCTTCCTCACTCATGATGGGGGTGGCATTTTTTCAAAGTCCTTTTAAACCAGCATTTATGAAAATGTCAAAGGTGCATGTAGGTCATTGTTTTTCTCTCTTAGGCATTAAGAAGTGTCAGAAGCAGCAGTCACCATCATGAGCGCTGAATTCATTGCCTGACATCAGTAAAACATGCTACCCACATCCTTATTTCATTCTTATTCCTCTTCCAAGCCCATCACCAATATCCCAGAAGACTTCTTAACAGTTTTGCTGACCCTTTTAAACTTAACAGAGATTATTTGAGTGAAACAAGAGCAATTATCGCAACGGCGAAAATGTGGTTGCGATAATACGCAAGTACCAATAAAACTTCATCAGAAAAGCCAAACTACCATGAGTAAAGTTTAAATATATAACAAAAGACACACCTCTCCTTTGTTACAGCCAATCAATAGTGCAATACAAATACAATAATGCATAATTCATGGATTCAATGTTCTTGGGATTTTAAAAAGCATGAGTTAAAAATAGTGCATTAACTGGGAATCAACCTGGGTCAACTGCTTGAAAATTAGCTATGCTCATCACTATACAATGTAAGCAATACTGCACATGACGGATCAAATAAATGATGTATAAATTTCATATCAAAAAAGATTAATCAAAACCTCCTCAATTTCAAGAATGAAAGGACAATAATTACAACACCCACACTTTTTCATAAATCCTGTGGATTTAAAGTGTGGTGTCCTTTCTAGTATGTCCTTCAAATTCATTCCCCTCTTATATACAATGACCGGTCCTTGACCCACTACATCTGTTAGTTCTTTGTCTTGCTGCAATATCTGCCAGTTTTTTTGCAAGATGTACTTTACTTTTTACTGCTTGTTATTGCTCTTTCATTCTTGAAATTGAGGAGGTTTTAATTAATGATTTTAAATTCAAACCAAAAAGCAAATTTTATTGTACCTCTGAAAAAGTAGTGTACTGTGCTCAGTGCAGTGCATGTGTATGCTTCTACATAGGTAAAATGGAGAAGCAGTTAAAAAACAGTATTTATGAACATTTGAGAGATATAAGATTAAAAGACCAAACTAATGCTTTAGCAAAGCACTGTCTGAAGTATACAGAACATTCTTTTAAGTTTTTTGCACTGGATGTAGTGAAGATAGGAGAAAGGGGTGGACCATGGACTATCATTTTGGAGAGACTGGAATTAGCCTGGCAGTTACACCTAAGGGCTAGTTATTGGCCAGGTTTGAATGGCTACCTTTCTATAACTAGTATTTTAAGACTAAAAGCACAAGTAAGGTAGTTTTAACATTTAAACATTTAACTGATTTACACATTTAAAATGTTTATTATTGTTTATTTATTATGTCATTACTTATCATACTATTTATAATGTTTTTAAATGTTTTTGATATGAAATTTATGTATCATTTATCTGATCTATCATGTTGAGTATTGCTTATGTGGTATAGTGGTGAGCATAGTTGCCTTTCAAGGAGCTGACCTGTGTTTGATTCTTGGTTAATGCATTATTTTTTAACTCATGCTTTTTAAAATCCCACGAACATTGAACCCATGAATTATGCATTATTTTATTTGTATTGCACTATTGATTGACTGTAACAAAGGAGAGGTGTGTCTTCTGTTACATATTTAAACTTTGCTCATGTTAGTCTGGTTTGTCTGATGAAGTTTCATCAATCATGATGAGACGAAAGCGCTTACAATATTTTATTTGAACGTTTCTCTAATAAAAGGTTGTTTTACATCTGGATTTACTTCATCTATAATGGTTTTGTACATTTTTCATGGAATTTTAAACTTGCTGACCCACAGCAGTCCTCGCTTCAGTTTAATGTTTTAGATTGTCTTTTAAATCAATTTGCATTCTGAATGGATTTCAGTGGTACTGGGATGCAGTTCCATAGGTTAGCTACATTATCTGAATATAGAGAACTGCATGCAGTAATAGATTATTTGGTTATAGTGATTAGTGAGTTTTCTCTGTGGCATAAAATTCTGTTGGGGGAGTAGTGCTGTATTAAGTTTTTAAGGATTGGGCAATTTTCTGGCTTACAGAGAAGTTTGTGTATTGTAATTAGCTAAGAAAAAGCTAGGTGATGTGGTTATTTTTACCATTTTAATTCTCTGAAGACTAGGCAGTGATGTGTTCTGTTGTTATAGTTTACTGCAAGTTTAGCTATTTTATTATAACAAGTTTGCTCAAGTTTGGATAATGTCAGACATGAAGGTTAGTGAAAATTGGGGTAGCATAAAGAAATGATGGCAGTAAGAAAGTAGAGGTTATAAATCTTATCGCTACAACAGTGAAGTAGGTTTTTACTATGTATAATGTGCCTAGTGTTTTTATGAGTTTTTTAACCATGTGCAATACATGGTGGTCAAATTTCAGTTGATCCTCTATGATGACACACAGGAAATTTTATGTGGTTTCCTTGCTATATCATTGTGTCAGCAGAAACAATAGTGACTTGTGTTGTATTGGTAGTGATATGTTTTGGGGTGAAGGGCAGTAATTTTGTTTTTCTAGGGTTTAAAAGTAATTGTGAATTATTAAGACATATTTCAATTTATAAGAAGGATTGTTGTGTAAGGTCTTGGAGTTTAGAGAGAGATTTGGCAGAGCAGATTATGTTTGAGTAATCAGCATATTGAACCAGGGTAACATTTTTTGTAGCAGTGTAGAGGCCATTGATGAATATGTTTAAAAGTATAGGGCCCGGTACAGAGCCTTGTGTGAAACCAATACTTACTGGCAAGAAGGTAGAGAAATCATTTTCCATTTCACTGCCTGTGCTGTGCTTGAGAGATAGCTATGGAGCCATTGCAGTGAAGAGTTGATGAGAGTTTATGTAAGAGTTTCTGGTAGAAGATGGTATCAAAAGCTTTTGATCAGTCTAAGAACGAGGCTGAGACTAGGCTTCTGACAATTTTTGGGTGTTAACAGCATTAACAAAGTTTAGCAAAACAGTAGTTGTGCTGTGATGAGGATGGGAGCCTTGTTGAGATGAAGATAGAAGCTGGTTATCTATTAGATAGTTGGGGATTTGTGTATAAATACATTTTTCTAATAATTTTGATAGGGGAGATAAAATGGCAATTGGCTATAATAGTAATAGCACTAATCATCTCCTCTGTGTGGGTAATGCTGGCTTTACCCATGGCTAGTTTTGTCTGATCACTTAAGCTTTGCCCTCGTGATTAGACCAACTCAACTGTGGGCAATACTCAGGCATGGATTATTGGTAAGCTATAATTTGTCCTCATGCACTTCTTTGAGTTCACACGTAACTGTACAATATAAAAAAATACTTTCATTTAGCCTATGTGTCTCCGGTAAAGACATATGCAAAGAGGTATAAATATACACACTCATGCTCACAAACAAACACAAACATACACACATGAATATGCTGTGACATACACAGATAGACTGACAGACAAACATGCTGATAATGATATAAAAAAGTATATATATATATATATATATATATATATATATATATATATATATATATATATATATATATACACATACATACATACACATATACACATACAAACAACAATAACAATGTTCCCAGCAGTGCAAATACTTCTCGGTTAACAATAAATAATAAAATACTTACAAATAACCAAACCGAGAGGTAACCAAAGCTTGTTGAAAAATCACTTGAAATAAAATATGTCTTTATTACATGTGTACTCGGTAAGCGCTTTTGCATTTGCTTCATCAGACTGTTATGGTCTGATGAAGCAAATGCGAAAGCACTTACCGAGTACACATGTAATAAAGACATATTTTATTTCAAGTGATTTTTTATTTTTTTGTTGAACGTTTGTTATGGTGCATAGTATATGTTGAATTTTTCAACAAGCTTTGGTTACCTCTCGGTTTGGTTATTTGGAAGTATTTTATTATATACACATACAAACACATGCACACATGCACGTGCAATGCACAACACATACATATGCATCTGCCTTGACTTCTAGGTTATCTGCCTTTTTGAATCGCTAAATGTTAGCATATTCCCAGACCATAATATTATGTTTCTCTTTGGAAATGTAGAAGAAGTTAATTTTTGTGCTCTTTATGCTCCCTGGAGTGACATGCCCTTCCTAACTAGAGTTCATGACACCCTGAGCAATAATAATACACATATGTCAGCTGACTGGAATATCATTACTGCCAGCTGAATGTGCATTCCACAGAAGAGCATGGGACCACAGAAGTGATATGGCCATGTATCTCAGATACTAGACAGTGACACTGTCGACCTCTGAAAGTGTCATTTGGCAGATGGGACATAGAAATGGGAGATTTACAAACCTATGAAAGTATCATATGGCACATGGGGCATAGAAATGAGAGATTTTCAAACTAATGAAAGTGTAATATGCCAGATGAGGCATTGAAATGGGAGATTTTCAAACCTCTGAAATTGTCATATGGCAGTTTGGGCATAGAAATGGAAGATTAAAAAAAAAAACTCGATATTTATCAAGATTTTTTTTCAGAAATGAAAAGTCATAAAAGATGAAAAGTGTACGCTGATGTGCTGTGATACATTTGACAGGTGATTATTAATGGGAAGTTATGCATGGTAGCATGAAGACTGTGCTACCTGTGTGTTACTTATTAATCACTGGTCAGGGTTCATTTCCCATAAGATGAATTGATGTGTAGTATAAAGTCTGACTTGTGCCACATTAAGCAATATTTGAACAGCTATTTGCAAAATGTGCAGCTAGATCTAGACATAATGATTATATAATGTTGATCTTAGCAACTTGTTTTTATATGGGCAGCAGTGAAAAAATCAAGGACAAAAATGTTGCAGGAAAAAAAGTCTTGTCTTTCCATTTTGTAATATGTAGATCTGCTGGTACCGTTTCTTGAAAGTTTTAAACCTGTTTGCAATTTCTGCTTAAACCCATAGGTCTATACGAGAATACTATTCTATCATCCCTGGCAGGACATTTTAGGCCTAGCCATGTTACCTGTTTGTCACATAGCTACCTAGCTATGTTATATCATTGGTATTTAATTATCTTCACCATAATTTTATTTACATCATTTTCTTCTGTAAAGCATCACATGTTAGGGTCATACCTTCAGTATATTAGTGGATCTTACTGTAAGATAATGCATTTAAACATTGTCTCTGTCCATTAGGAGGATGGAGTCAGTCCTGGGGTAAATGTCCTATTTCTCATTCATTGGTCTAAATTATGTTTGAACAAGGACATGGATGAATATTGTTTTATGTGGATGAGAAATCTGTTTCAGAGTAATGGTGTCCTCTGACATATGTACTTGTCCCTCCAAACTGTTCTGTTTATGGTGCAGAAGAGGCTTAGGTCCCTGGGCGGGGGTGTTTCTAGTACCATTAAACTTGCAGATGTGGAGTGAAGACTTAGTAGTCTGTATGAGGCCAGCAATAGTGAGCAGTTTTGAGGCTGTCTATGTGGGGCATGTACTTTAGGCCCAGTATTCTTTTTGTAAGAAGCTTCTGTGATTGCTCCTCAAGTTGTTGCAATTGCCTGGAGAAGTATATACCAAAGGCAGCATTAAACTCAAGGTTGGGCCTAATAAGGGCCGAATAAAGTGGAAGATGACATATTGGGACCTAGAAGCTTTCCTTCTACTTATAAGCTGCACAATATCCAAGGACTTCCTTACAAATGCATAGACATGCTGGTTGAATGTTAGGTCACTGTCTACATAAGTTCCCAATCCCTAACTACTGCTTCTACTTTTAGGAGTGTTTTGTCAATGGGATAGTTCCCTGGGGCAGTTGGTTTTCTAAAGGGCTTTTTGGCATTTAGCTTTAGTCCATGAGTGTAGCACCAGTTATTTGTGTGGGACAGACCCTCCTTTAGGATCACTGAATCTTTGGGGAATTCACTGACTGCTCCCAGCTAGCAGTAATCCACAAACATGGTCAACCATAGGCCCTTGACATTTGCTTTGACTTTAGAGAAATAGATACCAAATAGGAGTAGCCCCAGCACAGAGCCCTGTTGGACTTCACTAGTAACTGCCTTTTTTGTGGAGGTGGCTTCCCTACCGTAACTTCCCATGTCAAGAAAGTTGACGTGGGTATTGAACCAACAAGCACACTACTTTCTACCTAATCGGTTGCACACTTTGACTGTTCAGCTAACTTAGCAGTTAACTTAATAAGAAGCTTAAGCAGATTATTTCTTGTAGACTCAAGACGTTTTATGTGTTCTAAATGAGTAGATCAAAATAATTACAAAAAGAAATTATATGGTTTAAAACACAGCACTAATCATCATGCAACTTCTGGTTACTCCCCTACACACCCATGTTAATGGTTGCCCCGAAGTAAATAAACATAATACAGTCCTGGCATCTTGGTTCAGAGTTCATTCACTTAATGAAGGATAAGACAGCAGTTTGGTATGTCGTACATATGCGGTAAAATTTTGTATGATTAATTGATATTATTTACAAGAGTAGAGGAAGCTAGGTTAAGAAGGGAGGTAATGATTAGTGATCAGCAGTATGGTTTCATGCAGGAAAGAGCACTACAGATGCGATGTTTGCTCTGAGAGTGTTGATGGAGAAGTACAGAGAAGGTCAGAAGGAGTTGCATTGTGTCTTTGTGAATTTAGAGAAACCATATGACAGGGTGCCTATAGAGGAGTTGTGGTATTGTATGAGGAAGTCGGGAGTGTCAGAGAAGTATGTAAGAGTGGTACAGGATATGTACAAAGGTAGTGTAACTGCAGTGAGGTCTGCAGTGGGAGTGACGGATGCTTTCAAGGTGGAGGTGGGATTACATCAAGAATCAGCTCTGAGCCCTTTCTTATTTGCAATGGTGATAGACAGGTTGACAGACGAGATCAGACAGGAGTCACTGTGGACTATGATGTTTGCAGATGACATTGTGATCTGTAGTGGGAGTAGGGAACAGGTGGAAGAGACCCTAGAGAGTTGGAGATATGCTCTAGAGAGAAGAGGAATGAAGGTCAGCAGGACTAAGACAGAATATATGTGTCTGAATGAGAGGGAGGATAGAGGAATGGTGAGGATGCAGGGAGTAGAGGTGGCGAAGGTGGATGAGTTTAAGTACTTGGGATCAACAGTTCAGAGTAATGGTGAGTGTGGAAGAGAGGTGAAGAAGAGAGTACAGGCAGGATGGAGTGGGTGGAGAAGAGTGTCAGGAGTGATTTGTGACAGACGAGTACCAGTAAGAGTGAAAGGGAAGGTTTACAAGAGGCTAGTGAGACCAGCTATGTTATATGGGTTGGAGACAGTGGCATTGACAAAAAGGCAGGAGTCAGAGCTTGATGTGGCAGAGTTGAAGATGTTAAGATTTGCACTGGGTATGATGAGGATGGATAGGATTAGGAATAAGTATATTAGAGGGTCAGCCCAGGTTGGAAGGTTTAGAGACAAAGCCAGAGAGGCCAAGATTACGTTGGTTTGGACATGTGCTGAGGAGGGATGCAGAGTATATTGGGAAAAAGATGCTAAGGAAGAAGCTGCCAGGTAACAGGAAAAGAGGAAGGCCTAAGATAAGGTTTATGGATGTGGTGAGAGAGGACATGCAGGTGGTTGGTGTGACAGAGCAAGATGCAAAGGACAGGAAGAAATGGAAACAGGTGATCTGCTGTGGCGACCCCTAAAGGGAACAGCCGAAAGAAGTTTACAAGTTTATCTGTTGAATGAAAAAAAATTTGTTTGTGTTTTCCGGCTTTTCCCGGTTAGGGGTCGCCACAGTGGAACTCCGGTCCGCTAATGATTGATAGTTGATTTTTATGTGCCGAGTTACCAGCCCTGATGCACAACCTTCAACGGAGGTACGCCCATTCATGAATGTCTCCATGCGGAAGACGCTCTAACTGAGAATCGAACCGGACAGCGTCTTACTGTGCGGCGACAACGCTACTACAGCACCACCACCGTGGGTTGAATGAAAAAAAATAAAAAACTTAAATAAAGATATTGGAAAAAAATAGCCGTGCCAATAAACCTTTTCTGATTTGTGGTGAGGAAGCTTGTACTTTTGCCATTTTCTTGTGATAGGTTTCACGATGATGGGGCAGAGGTGGTGATACGAGTGAATGCAGTTTATTAAGATTTTTGAACAGTTTGCTTTTGTAACCTCCACTAGCTTATTATTGTAGCCTAGGGATTGCTCCATGGAATTCCTCTGCAGCACAAAGCAATGTAGTCGTTTGGTAAGATTCTGTCAATTCGTATGCTTTCCTGGACTCAGTGGGTAGTCCTTGGGGATAGTAAATGGCACTGAAGAACTGCATCTGACCTCTACATTATTTCATAGGTCACTGATATGATTTATAGGGGTGAAGGACACAGCCACTTATAGGAACCATTCATTCTGATTTTAACTACATGCTTTACAGCATATTGTTTTGTTAGTCTCAATTTGGTATGATACCAAACATTTGTATATCAGTCTTTCACTGTTTGTACTTTTAATATAAAACTATGCTGTTTAATAGACGCATGTTTAAAAAGTAAAGATCCTTGTATGCTGATTCTGCTCCATTATTGGATGCAAAATAGCAATGAATCGTCCTGCATCCCAGCAATAAATTAGACTCTGCTTTAGTATACCTCACACATTCACACATTCAGTAGCTCAGTTTTAAATAAATCAATCTGTTACACACTGGCTCCCACCAGCAAGTTGCTGACACTATGAATATTCTCGCACAGCACCACACTATCCTTCTCTTCAGAAAACTGACACAGTCTTCCCCTACACTCCCCCAGTAGCTGGCATTTCACTGAAGTTTCACAAACAGTGTTGCCATATCAATACGTATTCACTGAATGCTGGATTTCATGGCAGAGCTGCTGCTGAAGGCAAAGCATATCATGGGGAGATAGTGAGGAACTTGTGCCAAATGTGGGAAAAGCACTGAGGTGGATATACCTGTCAATGACTGAGCCTATTGGCAGTCCTCTGACTGGATGGTTGTGGTGGGTAAAGGAATGCTATCCCATTATCTTTGTTGGTCCTTTGGGATTACAAAATAGGGCTGGAGGCCATTAAACAACAGTGGTTTATTTCACTTAATCTACATATCAGCATGTGAATGGAGTGCAAAGCTCCAGCAGTGGTGCTATTTTACTAGATTCAAAGATCAGCCTGAAACTTGTGATTATATAATATGGAGAAAAATTCTGAATTTATATTTACATTTGTTTTTAAATTTATATCTAAAGTTGTAAGCATCATGTAATTTTAGATTAATACACTACAGAACTATCCTTGTTTCACTACCAACTTTCTGCTCTGATATACTTTTTTCAGTTGGAAAACTATGGCATTCATACCAAATGTTTCTGCTTTATAACATTAGTACAGAGATTTCAAAAATAAAGGATGGAATTCAGAAAGGACTACAAGTGATAAGCTTTACCACAGTGGTTTCCACTTTTCCAATTCAGAGACTGCCCTACTGCTGTTGTGGTTTCCCACTAACAGGGGCAGTATCTCAGAGGGTGGTCCCATTGGCCATGGTGGCTGTTAATGAGACAGTCTTGGGGAGTGGCAAATGCTAATTAACAATGGGTTCTCACCCAGAAATCCCTGCAGCTAACGATTTACACTGCTGAACTTCCAGTATAGGTATATTCAGTGAAGTTCAGCAGAGATGTGGTACAGAGGGGCTTTAGTGTGTGCATGTGTGCAGAAGTGTGTATATATTTGTATGAGCATGAATGGAGATGGATAGATGTGTGTGTGTGTGTGTGTGTGTGTGTGTGTGTGTGTGTGTGTATGTGTGTGTGTGTGTGTGTGTGTGTGTGTGTGTGTGTGTGTGTGTGTGTGTGTGTGTGTGTGTGTGTGTGTGTGGATAGATGGGTAAGTGTGTCCATGAGTCTGATCAAGTGCTGGGGTGGTTGTTTGATGCTGAGTGGATGTGTATGTGTGTGAGTATGTGTGTGCACAGATGTCTGAATGTGTGAGTATGAGTGTGAGTGTGAATGTGAGTGTGTCTGTATGCATGTGAGTGTGGGAGGTGCCTATGCCAACAGATGTATGCATCACTAGTGTTAACCCTGCCACTGTCACAGGTCTGACAGTGCTACTGTGATTCAGAGACATATCAATAAGTTGTTAATAAGGTCTTCCTCATTGCAGCCAAAGCTGTCTCTAAATTGCATTTTTCACTGATTACATGAATTGACCTACCCATGGTCAGCAACTGATGCAAGTGGTAGATCTTTCTCTGATTCTCAGGGAAAATCATTACTTCTCAACCCAAATTATGTAGCTAGTAATAGAGGTTTAAAGTGGCACACAATCCACAATAGTTATAAAAATCTAAAGCATAGAACCAAATAATTCATCGATTTCTTTTTCACTTTCTGTGAAATTATATTTTGTCTTTTCTTCTAGTGGTCAGTTTCACCAATGTCTCTTGTACCCAAGACTAGTGACTTGAATGGTTACTCCTTAACACTTCTGCTAGACTAATGTTATGTCTTCCTTCGATTCACCTGCATGCCTACAGCTTGATTGCATTTATCTCACGTCCAGCAACGAAAGTTATAAAATCCATTTCCACTTATATTACACAACTGATACAGCTCCCTTTATTGTCCTTGTCACAAGGTGTTTGGAAATATCTATGTAAAGTTCTTAATTAAGATGGTATTTCCCCTTTACTCTAAGGGCTATGTTCTTGCTGTGTGAAGATTAAGTCAGTCATTTTGAAGGAAAGGGGAAAGATAGGTAATCTGTATGGCAACATAGAGCTATCTTTTGAAGAGTGTTAGGACAGTTAAAAATATTTAAGTGGTAAATCCTATTTTTGATTTATTTTTGCTCAAGATTGTAATGACAAGGCTTCAGAATATGTGCAATCCTCTATTTCTACCACATATCACTAATGACTAATTGACTGCAAAACCTCTCCATTCAGTGGTTTGAGTGTAAATAAATCTGTCTGAGGGTGAGATTGGTCAGCATACAGTGAGGACATTTGACAAAATGTTATAGGTGGTATGAGGGAAGAACTTGAGGAGTGAACCAAGAATCTTATTTGATATCTGCTTGTTTTATGCCGAATGTCTGCCATTCATTTGTACATGCTTGTTTTAGGCTGAATGTCCGCCATTCATTTGTACGTGTATGCTATTAAGTCATAGAAGCATGTATAGGTTGCAATTCGATAACCATATTTATCAGAAGTATTTTTTATTCACATTGCAGATGCAAACAAATAGAATTTTTAAGACAAACTTGCAATTTGTTCTTAATTTGCAACACTGTGAGAGTAGAATCCATTCATTTTCTTTTGCTTGTGATGAAATTGTTATGTTGCACCCAACTTCTTCACCTAGGCTATGTGCTTTTCTTCTAGAATCTCAAAGTAAGTGAATAAAGGTCATAGAGTCAAACCAAATCTACAGATCGTAGTATATACAGAGCTTCCTGTGACACCCCATCACTGGCCCAATAATCAAGGAGCCTCAATCCTCACCACTACCACCAGTGGGAGACATACATTGGGAGGATGACAGGTGCACACACAGTATTTCCAGATGCAGCTCTCTGCATCAAGTGCAATTTCCCCTAAGAGCACACAGAGACCACTGTCATTCTGGGGCTGGTTTCTCCATCTTTCTCCAAATCTCCAATAAGACTCCCCACTGGCACAGCTGTAGGGTTGAGATCTCAGCTGAGCAGCCAAGCCAAGACCACCAGCATCCTCTCTTTCCAACCAGTGCTTTGTGTCCTTGCCCAAGTAGCTGACACACACACACACACACACACACACACACACACACACACACACACACACACACACACACACACACACACACACACACACACACCTGGGAAAGGCTGGCACAGGTTTACTAGCTATGCCCCCACATTATAAGGTAGTCATCACTGCCACCTGCCACATCCTTATCAGTTACTTTAAGGCACTTAACAAAGGGTGTCCAATCTTGTTGTGTAATTACTATCAATACAAATAGTAGTTTGACCAAGAACAAGGTTATTAGGAATGGCCCACAGTGTCACCAAATAAATATGCAAGTACTCTCAGAACTTAATTATGTCTCACAGATATCAGCCACAATGAAAGGTTTAAATATATTTAATAATAAATAATAAAAGACCAAGAAAATTATATATAATCATAGTAACATCAGAGTTCAAAATCACAGGAAATATTTAAAACAACATTGCAAGAAAAACATCTAAATTAAGCTTTTCTATATTCCTGACTATATCTAGAGAATTACTATATCCTAGTTAAGGTACTTACAGAGCAAGCAAGGCAGATGTGGTGAGTGGGTCTTCCAGCTGATTGACGTTGTCAGGTAAAAAAAATACAGAATAATTAGTCTCTCTCAGAGAGTTCTTAAAATCAATATTTCAAATATTACTGTTGGGATAGCTTCCAGGATGACATCAGTTCTTGTCACCTGACTCTATCCCAGGTAACCCCTCATTGATGCAGCTGGTAGCATTTAGCATCTACATTTGAAAATATATAAACAAGGGCTTTTCTTAGATCTAAGGCAGATCCTGGAAGTCATAAAACAATAAAAGCAATTCCAAGACAATACAGTGAACCTTTAGTTCTAGACATTGTGTCTGTTACTGCACTGAAACTGAAAGATAACATCCTTTTTAAGGCATGGCTATAAAGTAATTTAATTTCATCTATTTTTCTGAAGTTTTGCAAGTTAACCTTCTTTATTCCAGTTTCCCTATACATCTAAACAGTTACAATAGTGTATGTACATTTCTCTTCTGTTACAGTAGGGTACACTGTGGAGACATTTTTAAAGCTCAGTACTTGGCGACCCTTTTCAACACATACTTCTGTACTAGCAGTTTGATATACACATAACATACAGTTCTAATACATTTGTAACACAAGCATATGAAGCATGTTGATATTCTCAAATGGCATATAATTATTTACAAAATTTCAGCTAGCTGGGCTGGCAGTATCTCCTTTTGTGATACTTCCTAGCATAGATTACACTTTGTCTGGGATCT
Organism: Protopterus annectens; assembly: GCF_019279795.1. NCBI lineage: Eukaryota > Metazoa > Chordata > Ceratodontiformes > Protopteridae > Protopterus > Protopterus annectens. Next base: position 884,206,488 of record NC_056735.1, on the reverse strand, counting down.
CCATTTATACCATTTGAAGGAATACTCACTTAGATGGAACAGAATATATAAAATCAGCAGCTTTAGGTTTGGTTATTCCTTGACAGTGAAATGCATGGTTCTCCTTATTTCTGCATTCAATCCACAGTTATTCATTTTTTTTACCACACATCTGATAGTAGTTGCTTGGACATGATTTTAATGTCATAATCTCTTTGATGAAACTTACCATAGGAGTTTGCAGAGACAGATGGAGAGAAAAGACATGCAACAAAAGGGGCAAAAACCTTCTTAAAACTGAAAATTGATACGAGGGGCTGATTTAAAAAAGTAACAAGAAAATGCAACAATACCTTTTTATCAATCTTACACTGCATTTTGGCTTTTGGTTAGTGCTGTAAATAGAGTCCCAGTACTCTGAGAATAATATTTCATTAGGAAATAGATGGTAAATACAAAAAAAGAGTTTAGTCAAAAGACAACAAATATCAGTTTCTTTAATGGTGCTTTCATTTATTAATATAATTTAATTTGCATTTGTGTGTAAAGTCTGCATAACTATGTTTAATTTGATCCCTGTTTTCATTTTTTAAAAATATAAATTAATATATTATTATTATTACGCGTATTAATAGTAATGCATACCTGCACTGCTGACATATCTTACAGAATAACTACAGTTTGTGCAATCATCCATTTAGCATATAAGAGTACATAATTCAGAAGGTTAAAGCAGCTCCATGAAAGCTATATTGCTGCATTTTGCATACATTTTTTTTGTATAACTAGCCCTGGCACTTTTACATGACTATTCAGAAATCTTATATAACTTTTGGACTTATTTGTACTAATTGTTGATTTATCACTTGAATTCATTTGCTGCAGTAGCTTGCACTGTGTTCCTCTAGAGTCCAATGAAAGAAAACACTTGTACCAGCCACGTTATGTGTTATGAACCCATGCTCAGTTTATATGCCATGTAAGTCAAAAGCTTAAATCTGATTTGTGTAATACCTTGTATAATTTCAACATATACAGCTGTCAGATTAAAGATTTAGCATTCAAGGCACTGAGGGATTCAAAACAGTAGTTAATTTTGCCAATAAAATACTAACAATACAGCATTACATACTATAGGGTTTATGTAAATAGCATGCAAAATCAGGTATCTCATGTAATGCACACTGGGATATAAACAGTGATACTAAAGTGTGAAATATGCAGGATGTTAAATGAATGTAAGGGCAAACATTAAAAAATGTAAATCCCCTGCCTTGTTTTTCTTAAAGGCAAATGTATTTAAGTCAGACATTCTCTTTCTGAAGTATAAAATAAAAAAGTCAAAATAAAAAGCCAAACAGTTGTCTCATGTATAAACAGTAGAAAGCATTTCCTTGCTTTCGCCACTTTTTGCTGTTGTTTCAGGCAAGGTTTTATTTACACAAGTAGTGACGTGCAGTTTATGTCTGAATACTCCAGAGGGGAGATGAAAAGTTCAAGGCTGAGAAGTACCTCAAGTACCTTATTCATAAGTAGAAGAAAATCATTCTGTCAGGCATGTACAGTCCTGCCCAATGGTTGTGGTATTTTGTGTGGCACGTTTAGTACAAGCTGGGAATTTTTTTGTGTCAGTATTTAAGTGACAGAATTTTTGCAGTTTTTATTTAGTTAGCTAGTATTAATCTACAGGCATTTCACAAGTTTAGAATTACAGTAATACTGTCACGGGAACAAATTTTTTACAGATTACTGTAACTTTGTGTCAAAAGTATACAAGTAGCACAGGATCTCCAAATGGAATTCTTGGAGTAAAAGAATGCTTTAAAACAGAAAAGGTAGGAAAGATAACTACAGTTATGTTGCATCTTATTTCAGGAACTTTAAAAAGTATGTAGCTTTGAAGAGTGATTGTATTTTTTTGATCTATTTATTTCAGCCTCCTTTTAACAAGAAATGTTTCTTTTTATGAACTAAAACATGGTGACTTACTTTTAAACTGTTCTTTCTCTTTGTAGTATGCATATGTAAATTAAATCATGTGGGGGGTTTGTTCTCTTAAGGGACTGCAAGGAGTGAGAGGTTATGATGTCTTTTTCTACATAGTTATCTGAAAATGCATGTTAATAACATGTTGTTTCCTTTCTTTCCTGACACTGCTTGGTTTCCGCACTTGTTTCTTGCCAAAATGGGAAGTGTGCCCAGATTAGGAAGAACAGCTGATGGATAACATAATGTTCATAGAAGTGCTTGTTCCAAAACTGAATGAAAAAAAAAGCTGCTCTGAAATATCTTTGTATGCTTGTGTCAGAATTTGTTTGGATAAAATTGAGGAGAGGCAAAGTAAGTCAACATTTGAAGGATGACATTTTTTTTTACCACAGTTACAAAAAATAATAAAAACTTTTAGTGCTAAATGTTGGCTTGCAGTAGAGCAGTGGTACGTAAAGTTTTATTATGAGAGTTGTGCTGTGTTACAGAGAACGCTCCTTATGTATAAAACTGGCGAAACAGGAGCAGGATTGGTGATGAAGTGGATAGACAAAACACTGGAGGTGGAAACTATGTCACCACAGGGTAATCATAAATTATACCTCATCTCATAACCAATGCATTTAAGAACTTTACCACTCCAAATGAACATTAAATAACTGCATATGAACAGTATAATCTATTATTACTGTGGTGGAAATAATAATATTAAGAAATAACACTGACATTATAAGAAAAACACAGTTTTTTTTTCTTTTTTAATAAACCACAATTCTATTTTCCTATTTGCAAATAGGAAGCATTATTCCAGAACTGACATAACTGTCAGTTTGAAAGAACACTTAAATAGCAGTCTGAACCTTAATACTTTTATGGCCAAATGTAATAGGTTATCTTAAGATTTTCTGATTATTACAAACATGTCACTTCATTTTAATTGGATATTCATCATTTTCTAAGAAATGGCAAGCATTTTATTTTTTACATCAAATGTTCTGAAATGCTTTGAACAGTTTGTCTTAGATAAGCTTTTATCTAAAATAACAAATGTGTGATACAGTCTAGAAGTGTATGTTTAGTAAAACAAAACATGACAGATTTAACTTTGCAGAAACACTGAATTTGCATCTAAGACAAGTTGCAAAGTAAATATGTAAGCAGGTACAGTTATGAGAGAAATCAGGAAACTCACATTTCAGCTCTACTGTGCAAACCACAAGTAAATATTACTTATATGTGATCTTAAATAGACAGTCTTATATAAAAGATGCATTTGGTGATACTAGAATAGCTGCATTAAAACACCAGGTGTTACTTGCACATTATTTTCTCTAGATCTAATAGTCCTTGGTCTTGGAATTTTTACTATAATAAATAAAGGTTTTCTAGCCATTCTTCTGTCTGAAGCAGAGAATGACAGAAAAATAATATGGCTGTAACTGTTGTAAAAGAATTCAGTGTGAGGTTATAAACTGTGAACAATAATTAACACACAATACAATCTTTGAATAAACTAGCAGTACCATCTTATCCTGTGTCACGGGAAATGCAACTCTGACCTAATCTAATGTATTATAAAATTACATTTTTAAGTAATGATGAGATTTGAAAACACATTTCCACCACATTACAAAGGTTCTCTTCAATTAAATATATTTGGCCTGAAAAGCAATATGAATTACGTATCTTTTCAAATCATTACCTTATAGTAGATCAGTTGCTGTTATGAAATGTGCAAACTAATTATATTGAATTCTTGTCTTACTGCATTCCAAGACTTTATATAAAATATTACTTTTCCTCCAGTGCTCGAATTATGTGCTACCTGGCATCACATTGAAACTGGGAACACATAAAAGATAAATATTTATTTTATTTTATTTTATTTTATTGCATTTATTTACCGGGAAAGTCCTCTGGGCCTAAAAGAGCCCATTTTCAGTGGAGGTCCGGGAGAAAAGCTCCAACAAGAACATAGATACAGAAAATAATTAAACAGTAATTGGTATAGAAGTAGAAACAGTGTTACACATAGTGATTACAGTAATATATGCGGAATATATACATAAAAACAGAAATTTAGTTGGTTTGCTTACAGTAATATATACAGAACATATACATAAAAGCAGGAATTTAGCTGGATGCCAGATGAATTCAATCAAAGAGGTATAAACAGAGATATATTAATGAGTGTTATTGTACCAGTATCAACAAATGATGAAAAATAATAAATATGGAAAAAATATCATCAGTCACTAGTAGCAAAAAGCATAGGAGTTCATTTATCATATAAGGAGAAGGAGGAGGTTAGGTTATAGAGCAGGTACATAGCCAGGAAGAGTTGAGATACTTTTTCAGTATTTGTTTGTAGGTGCTGGTGCTGCCTGTGTTTCTTGTAGAAGGTGGAAGTGAGCTCCATAGTTTGGTGATGGTGAAGGAGTAGAGGAATTGACCAGCAGGTAAGGTGGGCTTTTCTACTTTTAGAAGTAGATGATTTTCAGATCCTAGTTGCCTGCTGGGTTAGTATTTGGCAAGTAGAGTCGAGAGAACAGGACAGTCTGTGGGTCTGTAGATTATTTTGTGTGCTGTAGTTAGTTGGGTGAATGGGAGATGGTGGGGGAGTTCAGCCAGCCTAATAGTTTCAGTGATTTACAGTGGTGGGATGAGAATTTGGCCTTCATGGCAAATTTGGCTATTCTGTTGTAATTCATATCAGGTTTGGATTTTGTAGGATTTTGGATATTAGTGAGGAGAGGGGCACCATAAAGGAGAGAGAGTAATAAAAAGGTGGTTGCAAGGGTTTGTCTAGTACAGAGGCTAAGAAAGTGTTGGTGCCTGTAGAGCATATTGAGCTTTTGGTGTGTTTTTTTGATGTTATAGTTTATGTGTAGGTCAAAGTTAAGGTTTTCATCTATAGTAATGCCTAGCAATTTAGTGTGTGGGACAAGGCTTGTATAGTGAAGAATTTTTTATCTAGGGGAGTGGTTTTCTTAGGGGTAAAAAGTACCAGCTTAGTTTTTTTTTTTTTGAATTTAGGTCAAGATGATTGTTAAGCATCCAAGATTCAGTAGAGATGAGGGCATCCTGGGTGATTTGCTGGAGTTCAGAGCTGGAATTTTCAGTGCATATTATGGTAGAGTGGTCAGCATACTGGATTACTGAGCATTGTGGGAGAGTGGAGTGAAAGTTGTTAATAAAGATGCTAAATAAGAGAGGACCAAGTATGGAGCCTTGGGGTACCCCTGTGGAAGTACTGAGTAAGGGGGAGTAAGACTGTTGCCATTTGGTGGATTGCTGCCTGTTGGAGAGATAGCTATTGAACCATTGTAGGGTAGGTGTGGAAATGTGGAGGGTAGATAGTTTGGAGAGGAGGATGGCGTGGGAAATGGTATTGAAAGTTTTGGAGAGGTCAAGGAAAAGATAAGTGATTATTTTGCTAAGAATCCTGTGCTTGGTTAACTGTATCAAGGAAGGAGAGGAGGTCAGTAGTGGTGCCGTGTCCTGGTCTGAAACTACACTGAGTGGGTGATAGAATTTGGTTTTCAAGCAGGTCATTGAGGAGTTGGACATCTATGCATTTTTTCCAGTATTTTAGAGAGGGGTGAGAGAATTGTTATGGGTCAAAAAGTTGTTGTGTCTGTGTTCGTGCCGCCTTTGTATAAGGGGAGAATGAATGCTTTTTTCCAATTGTCTGGGGCAAGCTGATGGGATAAGGTACAGAGTTTGCAGCTAGCTGCTGGAAGTGTGGGGATAGATTATCAGGGGCCAGAGTTCAGGGTTTTAGCTTAAGTAAACGTTTTTATTGTGGCAGTGGGTATGGGGGAGAATTTCAGGTTGGAGTTAAGGGTAGGCTTGTTTTCTATGATGATTTGGATATCAGATGTTTGGTGGTGGCAATATTAACTGTAGGAAAGGAAATATACACATTTAGGTGACAACAGAATATGTCAATAAAGTTATAATCCTAATACACATAACAGAATGCTTAATTTCTGTTTTCTGTATCAAACCTGACATCATATAGACACTAGATGTGATAGATGTATGCAGTTCTACTGTTCATTACAATCACTGCAAAACCCCATTGCATAATTTTAGTGCTACATAGCTTGCATAACAGTCTTTTCAATTGCTATTCATTGTAAGGCCTACATCCATATGCTGTGTACTTTCCATATTGTTTATTACACATAATATGCTAGTCACAGGAGTCTATATTACTTCGCTGAATGTTTTTTTCAGCGAACATCTTTCTGTCAACCCCTATTCAGTGAAATTCACTTCTCGATTCGCTGAATTTACTAAGGGCAAGGAAGTAGTTGGCCAACTACACACCTTTGCCCTTTTCCCCACTGTTGTGTGTTCTCGATGTTGGTATATATATAGTTGGGGGGGTTTGGGGGTGAAGCCCCCCACATGGGTGGGTTTGATTTCATTAGTTGTGGGTTCGGTTGTGCTGGGGGGCAATTGTTTCCTTGCCCTTGGTAAATTCCATGAATCTCATAAGTGAATTTTGCTGAATAGGGGTCAACGTAATGGTGTTCACTGAAAAAAAAACTTTCAGCAAACTAATATAGACCCAATCATGGACATGACATTTTTTGCAAGCACTGCAATACCATCCTCTGCATTTGTCATCCTCTCTACTGCATGCAGTGATGATACTGGAAAGTTCAGTGGCATAGACAAATACAACCCCCTAATATGAAGTAGGTAATCTGGGTAAATTAGTGGCCCAAGCAATGGGAGGGTAGAGGACTATGAGGCAAAGAGTGCTTACCTCTCACTCTTGGGAAGATCAAGAGACACATGCCAGGCAGGTGAAGCCCTTACAGCATTCCTGGAAGGGTACAGAATTTACCAGACTTGCTTTGCCTTCAAGGGGCAGGGATACTGAGGGTAGACATCTTATAATTGTGGGAGACATGCCTCTTGCATACATCTGCTGCACACCACCACATTAGAACATATCAGGAATGTGCAGATGAAAATACTAGGCCCTTAACAAACCCGCAGGTCCACAGACAGCATGACAGTATAACAGCATGACAGCATTGTTCATACTCCTAGGAGGAATAAATGGGCCATAAGGCTCTTGTGCCTGACAGGTAAAAATGGGATGCCTGAGCAAATGGAAGAGAGGTTCAGTGGTCACCAGGGATGGGCATCAAAAAAATAAACAAATATAAAGATGATACTCTGTTTATATTGTATAGTCCAACAGCTCTAACATCGTGTCACATGTCTGTTGAGTATATTACAAAACCTTTATAGATTCTTATGTCCTTGTCTTGTTCTGCCTATACATCCTTTACAAATATAAACCCATGCTGATTTTTTAATACATTATATTGCTTTGTGTTTAATATTGCAGCTAGATCCTCTGTACTGAGCTGTCGAACACTGTTGCATTTAGATTAAAACTGTCTTGAGATGACCTAGTTTGTCCAGCTGCTTTTGAACTGAGTTAGGTTGGATTTAATATTACGTATTTATGTTCTACATTGTGCAGCTGGACAATGCTGTATTCATTTTACTTTGAACATGGTACCCCATTAGGGTAAGATTTTTATCTGAGAAGTATGTTACTTTTTTTTTAACACCTTTATTGAAATATTACTTGTGACATAGGCATGTTTATACTTCTATAAAAGTAACCAAACTGTATTAACAAGTTAAAATTAGCAAACATTATGCTTCACATATATTGCTGTATATCATATAACCTAAGTAATGTTACATAAAATATTCAATTCCTGACCCTTTTTTAGACAAGAAACATCTCTGTTAAACTATCATGTATGACATTAGCAATTTATATCAATGAAAGCAAACCACACTGACACAAGCCAAATTGCAAGCATTTTACATCACAAACCATACTGATAAACTCCCAGTTGCAAACATTATACATAATTTATAATCTAGCCAGTCCTTTTCAGTCAAACATTATATAGCTCATTTAAGTCCTGCCTTCTTTTAAACTTCATTCCTCCCCTGTATGTATTGTTCCCACAATTCCAGTTTTTTCCTGTGTAGTCTAGGCAATTCTGATTCTGTATCATAGCTCATAAAATTAATTTCCCTTATCACACCAATCTGCTCACCAACCATCTCTGACAGTGCATCCCGCAGGGAATCCATAAAGTCCCCCAACTCACTGCAATCACAGAAAATATGTTCCCAATTATCCCTTTCTTCCTTGTCACACCTCCCAACATTTGCTGTCTACCTGAGGAAAAATTCTCTGGAGTCTACTTGGGGTAAAAAAAATATCTATGTAAACATTTCCAAGAAAAAATCCTAAATCTTCTAGATTTTGTTGCATATTTGGGAGACATACATATATCCTGCCATTGTTTCTTTGCGAATTGCTTATCCAGTCTCTCTTCCCAATCCTTTCTAACCTCCTCTTATCGATTCTTATAATTATCATGGGATATTTTATATGCTGCACTAATTATTCCATGTTTAATGACAGCTTCTGTGCTTGCATCAGGTCTCAGTATAAGCTATTCTTCTGTCATTTTCTTGTACTGAATGAAGCAGTGATCAAGAATGGAGAAGCCTATAATTAACCTTTTTGATTTTGTTCTCATAGGATTCTGATACTCATTTAGTCCTATGCCCTAATGTTTTACAGATTTTCACTGTTGATGTGACACCCAAACCCTTTTGCAAAAAATGGGAAGTGGGGTGATGGATGGATGAATGGATTAGTCAGAGGCAGTGAACTTTTACTGCCTTTTGTTTTTTTTAACTGTTTGTTCCTGTAAAACAAAAACCATAATGGCATAATTTTCAGCTACATGAAAGAAGCAGCACTTTGTACCTCTTTACTTTTGCAGCTATGCCAAAAGCAATATTGTAAAGACTGAATTTTTGAAACCGTTGCTTCCAGTTTTCTGTTGAACTGGCCTGGAGTACCAATGCTCCTGATGGAGAAAGTGGTAACATGATGATTTTCTCAGTGTATAAGAAAGAAGATGGTTGCTAAGCTCAAAGGCTGAGAAAACTCAAGAATGTTGTTTTTATTAAGAGGAAAATGGCTATTTTACCCACACAACGTCCAATACTTCCTCATTTTGCTATATTATGGTTTATTTAAGGAATCACATTATTTGTTTGTTGAAACTGGTGCTTATTTTATGGATTCATCCATTTGGCACCATTTTACCCAGTGAGCTGTTTGTTTGTCAGATTTTCAATTTTTCAAAGTTGTTTTCTCAATTTTGTGCTAATTTTATTTTAGGGTTTTATCTCTTATATTACAAAATGCTCCCAATGGTCTAGCAATAATTCTAATTTCATTTTTTTCATTCCTTCTGTCAGTAATCTTCTCACAAGGTGAAAGATATAGCTTAGAGTAATTTGTAAAAGCACTTGACTAAGTCTTGGTAAAATTCAGTCCATAGAGTCATAGATTCATAGGTTCATAGGTACTTACTAGGCTACTGATCCACGAGGATCTTTAGAAGCCTAGACATACATTTCCATGAAACTTTTAACCCTTATGTTTTAAGTGTGCATAATCCAGAGATGAGCAGAACATTTACATGTTGCTCCTATCCATGAGAGATAAGATTGTTAAACCAGGAGTGAATTTGTGATTACCCATCAGTTCATCCAGATTACATCTGAATAGTGTAAGAGAAGTACTTTGTTTAATGTTGAGTGGAAGATGATTCCAAAGAAGTGGTATTCTCTGTTATACAGATCTGTCTCTCCAACATGTTTTTATTTATGTTGCAAAATAGATTTAAATCTCTTGAGTAGGTGTTTATGTCCCCATCGGACTTGTGAATGTGCAGTAAGTCTGACAATATAGGGTCTATTGAGGCTCTGCATGTGAAGCAAAGACCACCCCTCAGTATCATGTATGACACAGAAAAGAGGGACAAGGCTTTGAGATGGTCTGAAAAGCTTTTATGATTTAGGCCCTTGATTTTCTTGATAAGAAAGTGTTGTAGCTATTCAAGTTCTGCCGTATGTTTGGACAGCTACATACCAGATGGGAAATTATATTAAATGATTGTTATAATAAGTGCAGAATACAGTTGTATGATCAAATTTCTAGACCTGGATGCCATACACCTAGTAATAACTTGTGCAATGAAAAAGAAAATTTCTTACAATAATGGATATGTGGTGATCGAAGGACAGTTCATTGTCTACCTAGCTTCCAAGGTTCCTAACTTCTTGATCAGTTTTCATGGGTGAGTTGTTAATGTGATAGTTAAAAAGAGTCTTCTTGCTTGCTAAAAGATACTAATATATGTTTCTTGTTATTCAGTTTTAGTCCATGGTTTTGACAGCAGTTATTGGCTTGGGAAAGGCCCTCATGGAGGATTCCAGTTTCCTTTGGGGAACTGTGATTATGTGACTCTTTGATATATGTTTCAAGGTGGGTGCTGCCTGTATTGTGTGCTTGCAAGGTTGATGAATGTACTTGTTTTTTATATTACATTTATGAGGCCTTTATGTTTCAGGTAGGTTACTTTTAAGAGCCTCATCATATATAGGGCTGTATGTTTGGTCTGATCTGTGTATGACAGGTTTAGTATGGTATTGTGTGGTACAACTAATGTGCTTGTTATTTGTAGTGTTGTGTCTTCATGTGAGAGTTTTGCCTATAATAGCATTAAATAAAGACATCTGTCACACAGTTTGTTAGTTTGTTTAGGTAGCAGGTGGTTGTCAGTAAACATGAGTTAATTGCTACAGGTCTTAGGATGCCCATTTCAGCCATGCTGGCTGTAGAGATGATTGGAAAGTTCAAATCCATGGTTCTGGATGATTACTAATGTGGATTGAAGGAGGTAAGTGCCTGAAAGTGCAGTTTGTTTGTTATTGGAAACAGTGCTAGTCTAAATTCAGCTGCATTTAGGTTAGAATTTAATCCTTAGTTCTTTCTGTCATCAGAAGCAAAAGAATAGCATTAATCTCAAGCTGCTTCTTGAGAAGTTGTAGTAACCCAAGTTGTAGTAACCTGGTTGCTGTGTTTTGTACACTTTCTATAGTCTTCCCTTGGTAGATAACCTGGCTAGAACCTACAGCAGCTGGATAAAGCAGATAGCCAAGCTGCACACATGCCCCAAAGATGGTCTCTCCAAAACTGCAAAAAGACCATTCAGTGAATTCCTATACACACTGCCCAGTCAGACAACAGTAGTAATCAATGCCTCTGTACTCCTTCTCTCACCAGAAATAAAGAAGTAGTATGAATCCTAAGATGGCTCCTAAGAAGCAATTGTTTAGGCTTTCTGGTGAATGGTAATCTCAAGGAAGGCTAGGAAATAATGCCCCTCTACTCCTTCTCTCACCAAAAGCGAAACTGATGATCCATTCACAAGCTGATTCATGAGAAGCAGTTTCTAGTCTCTCCACTGATTGGTAGTATAGTCCCATATGTTACAGATTTTTAACGGTCTAAGGAGAGGGCCTTCCCAATTTGATTTTTCAGTGCCCAGTAGATTGGGCAGATGAGGTGAGACTGGGAGGAGCTTCCAAAGTCAAATATACAGTAAGGGCAGTCAGTTCAAAAGTCACCAAGTTTAAAAGCACAACAGGAACTGGCTGGGTAGCTGGGAACAGTCCAGTGCAGTCACACACCATCAGTAGTCTCACAGAACTTGTAGATAAATAAGAATGCAGCTAAGTAAGAAACCCTATTTGTCAGCTTTTCCCAATAATTAGTTAGACTTAATTCTTTTACAGTTTTTGCACAAACATTTTTTTTCCTAATTAATCATAGACCACAGCTGGACCATGGTCAAATGGAATTCCAGGCAGGCAAATATACCAGGCTACCCCCAAAGAATTACATTGTCCTATTTCTTGGCTGTCTCTCCCAAAATACCACAATGTTCATGCATACTATTTTCTTCTTTACTTTTACAGTGATTACAGAGATTGGGATTTAATTTAAAACTTTTATTTCAATTTTTTGTAGCAGAACCACTGATGGCCTTTGCTACACAAAATAAAAGGATCTTACATTGAAAACAGACTTAGCATGAGTAACAGTAAACATATATTCCCTTGGCATTCACATCCATTTAAAATGCATTTGTCCAGTGGTGGATTAAGTGTACCTTAGGCCCCGTCTTGTTTTCAAACCATGGGCCCCCTGCACATATTTTTTGAGGAACATGCACAAATGCACATGTTCTTGCATTCACCCTCCTGGTTGTTTTAAATTATTTTTCTTTATTAATACAGTAGTATTTGTTACAGTGTATTTTAAATTTGTAGTTTTGAACATTTTTTTCCAGTAAGCAGCGGAACAAAATGTATGAAACAATAATGACAAAAGTTTCCATTCCAGAACATTTCAACCATAAAAGGCTGCTCAAACTGCTGTCATTATACTGAACCAATATCCATACTCAACTCACTTGCAGCCACTTTATCGACTGTGTACAAATCACATGTCTGATTGTGATTCAAATAGCCACAGTAAAGCATTCCAATTTGCTTTACACAAATCTATACTACTATTCCAGACATTCAGACTAATGGCTTTTTAACTTTATTAGCTCAACAAAATCAGTCATTTTTATTCACAGTAATCCCCCATACCCAGAAATTATAGCTACATTGTTGGCCGCATCCTTCTCAGATGTCTGTGACAAAAAATGAATTACAAAAATAATGACCAATGTCACATATTTCACATTTGCTTCACACAAACACACAGTACCCAAAGTATTCTAATTTAACTTACATGCACACATGTACAATATTCCTGCAAAGTCAGGTTAAAGACTGTTTATAACAACCACAGTGATCCCCTACACCCAGCAACAGTTATAGCCACTTTGTTCACTGTGAACACCTCTTATGAAGAACTAGCATCATACCATAATATTCAGCCATGTGTAACACAGTTTGCATAAAAGTATTATGAGAAAATAAGAAATCTTAACCACTTGATAACATAAGCTAAGTCTCTGCAGAAATAAGTAATTTGAATAATTCTACTTTAAAAATAACTATTAGTAATGCAGATGTTGCTGCTGGCAAACAGCTTTGCATTTCAGTGTTTCATCTACAAATGCAGTGCCTGTTGTCCTTGAAGAATAAATTGTCTTTGTTACATTAAGAATTTGGTGAGCTGGTGATGTTGCTATAACATTTCCTGATCTAGATCAGCAATGCAATAGGGAATGGCTGGCAAACAATGAGAACAAGTTCATAGTTATGCAGTCCCAGAGATGGACCTTAGCCTAAATTCCAAACTGCTCCAAAGCACTGTCTGGTTAAGTGGTTTGCTCAGTGTCACATAGTAGGTAAATAAAAGTGGAAAGATTCAAACCCTGCACCATTGCCACACAAAGCAGCTCATTAACAAGTTGTTAACTCCCAGGGTAACAGTTTTTAACTAAATGCTGATACCCTTCAGGATCTAGTCTTGTAGAGGAAATTGACTACATAATGGGATGCTGAAGATCTGTAGCTCAGACAGTTCTGATTATCACTTCAAATAATGAAGTCTACAAGACCTGATGAATATCAGCCCCTTTGCAGTTGCTGGAGGCTGTAAAGAAGGTACTGCAAAAATATTTTACTAAAGGCTTCACCCCCCCCAGCACCACCTTATTCATGTGTGCTAGCATTAACCCTGTGCCAACCTTAACCTGAAGCCTATACTTTGTTACCAAAAACCCTTTCCCTGACAGTATCACTACACAAGAGAAAAGGACACAGAGCACACACATCAACCACGCAAAACAGTAACTCCATCCTGTTACCTAACCCTACCCTGTGAACACTTGCACTTTAATACCAACCTATGTAAACTTTTTAGTCAAACATTAATTTTCCTGCACAATCCTACCTACGAACATTATAATAAATGAGCATTCAGTCATTTTATATATATATATATATATATATATATATATATATATATATATATATATATATGTGTGTGTGTGTGTGTGTGTGTGTGCTCTTTTTCTCACCCAAAAAAAAAAAAATATATATATATATATATATATATATATATATATATATATATATATATATATGGATTGAAGAGGTAGTAGGGTCAGTAGGGTCTATGAGGTTTGGAGTCGATTACCAGAGATGTTGTCTGCCTCTTAGTGGAGACAGTGCTGGTCTGAACCTATATCTATAAATAAATATATATATAGATATACAGCTATATATATATCTATGTCTCTATATCTATATCTATCTATCTATATATATATATATATATATATATATATATATATATATACAATAAACAAAGGTCCTGGCCACTAAAGGTTGGTACTGGAACGTGTGTAGAAAATTCAGAAAACAAAGCACCAAACTCACCACAGCACTGGACATAAAAAAAAACATTTTAATAAAATAAAATAATGCAATACAAGAACCATAAGACGAGTGCTTTCGGGTAAAACCCGTCTTCACATCTAATAATTAAAAAATCTAGAATTACTTAAAAGCTGTCTTGCAGCCAATCACGTAAGATGTAAACAGATTGCACCATTCATTAAGAATAGTATTGGTCAAGCTGCCCAGACTCTGCCACAGCTTGCTGTGAGAGAAAGGTTAGTTTGCTTTTGATTTCTTGTACTTTGTATTACTTGATTGCCTTTTTCTATTTTGTATACTGTGATTTGTTTTCTTTACACTGTATTTTACTTGTATTCTGCTTTTAATTGCATATTAAAACTTGAAAAGAGACCACAGCTGTGTCTCTTTTTAAGTGAGACAGAAACACCACTGTCTTTCTAGTTGCCTGCTCCTTATGTTACTTTGACTATATATCTTCTTCCCTCTCTCCTTTCACTGGCAGGTGAGAGTAAGCACAAAATTATCATTTTGTGAAATGACTCCCCTTCAGCTATTTAAATTTATTGGCCATCCCACTGTATTCCAAAATACCAGAATACAAAAGTGTCCACTCCCTTTCAATCTATCTTGATCCTTTAAAATTAGTGACTCAACTTAGAAAGCTAAACTTAAGTTACCCATTTTCATGTCTAACTGCTTAGTGCAGACTGCAGTGTTTAGGATATTAAGCCATTTTTTTCACCTTACCTTTAAACATCTATTGCAAGACCACCAGTTATTGGAGAGCCCACATTCTGCCTCTTAGTAGTCATCGTGGGATTACTGTTTCCGTTTTTTTCTGATGAGAGAAAGAGTACAGGGAAATTATTTTCTGGAGACTATTGATCACGAGAAAGCTTAATAACTGCTTTATAGGTGACAGCTTGGAATCTGTGCTTATATTCTGGGCCTGGTGAGAGAAGGAACAGAGTGCATTGATTCCTGAGTGTTTCTGGTTGGAGAGTGAGTGTCCGCGCTTAATGTTCCTGATTGGTCTGGTTGATATTCAAGGCATCTCCCAGGAAAAAGGTTACAAGCCTACTAATCCTTGGATAATCTGGGACAAGACTGTGCATCACCAAACAGGCTGTGGCCTGCTTTTCATCTTGGTGTTGGTGCTAACATTTTGCTTCTGATGAGAGAAGAAGCAAAAGGGGTGGGAGGATGACATAATGGTTAAGGTGTTTACCTTAAAGACACAAGGTGCAGGGTTTGATTCTCACATGGGGTAACTGGCTAGACTTCAAATGACCCAAAAAGGGCAGTTAGCCTAGTACTAATCTATGAACCTATGAAGAGCATTGTATCCCAACAGAGTGAAGCTGTGTTGAGACCAGCATTATTTGTAGCCAGGCAGTAGCCATTCATGCAACTCCCCTCTTTTCATAATTTTTGACAAGCTAATTCTTTGTTTGCAGTAAGTACTACACGATTTGTTTCCTAACTTCAGAATATCTGCTTAAATACTTCATCCTTAAATTTTCAAGGTCTGCATATTAGTTTCCCCTCAAGTGTTTGCCAGTGCTCTGTACAGACTTAGACAACTCGAGTGACATTTTTCCTGTAAAAGCACAATTGAAATTTCTCCAATACCTATCTGCAAACAGGACACCTAGTTTGCAGTGACAAGCACTGTCCCCATAGTTGCAAACTGGATACTTCTGACAGTGATTGATATTCTCACTCCAACAGTCTAATAAATAAAAAAGATCTGTTGCCATTTGAACTTTCCTACTGTGTCTGTTACTGGCTTGCTGGTTATGGGCATCCTGAGGCAATGTAGAAATTGCCTCGTGTTTACTGACAACCAATTAATTCTGAAACAAACTGATATAGTGTGTGAGAGATGTATTTACACAATGTCACTGGAGGCAAAGCTCCCACATAAAAGTATTCCATATGTCATTAAGGTTGTCAGTAGCACACACGCTGGGTCTATATCAGATGAACGAAAAATCCATTCATCGAACGTGTAAAGATTGAAGCTTCAAGGACATCGAAAACGGTATTGTGGGGTCTCAGTACAGTGAGGAGTAGGGTATTTGCCCTTTCCTCACTGTAGTGTGATCTCGGAGTTAGAATATATATTTAGCCCCCACAAAACCGATTTCAGTTTCTGTGATGTTTCGATTATTCTGTATTCGATGAACGGATTTTTCGTTCATCTGATATAGACCCCATACGCTACACCCATCACACATAATTCAAAGTAGACATATCGATCCACATATGCTGAGACACTTAAGTGTAACCTTCCTAAACCACAAAGCCCTCATAGACGAACTACACATAACAAATACCCTTAGCAGTCCCAAATGCGCTCTTTCAAAACAACATCCACATCAACTCATAGAGGTGCATCTCATGATGCTTTACCTCTAACCCGATAAGGCAAGCCACCACACAATCCAACATTTTGGTCATTGGACACTCCATCATTAGACACACTAATGTCCCTCTCACCAGGATGAGTAAAGAGAAAGTCACGGTCAGTTGCTTATCAGGGGCTAGGATCCGTCACATTATGCATGCACTCAGGTCGTTGGACCACAGTTACCAATATGACTCAGTCATAGTCCGTGTAGGAGTACATGAACTGAGACTTACCTCCCTAGACTATATGAAGAAAGACATCATGGAGCTCTTGGAATGTGTGTCTCAGGCAGGTTTGAGCCTAGCACTGAGCAGCATTGTATCTTCTCCAAGGATGATGCCACAATATGAACAGACGATTATTGAGTTTAATAATTGGCTTAGTTTCTAGTGTCATTCTAAGGGGGTGCAATATTTGTCAGCATGGAGGGAGATGGTCAAAAGACCATGCTGCTTTGCCAGTAATGGTCTGCACCTCTCCCCTCTAGACTTTCAAATATTAGCTAAAAGTTTGTCTTCCCCATAGTGCCTTTTTTAGGCAATGCCAAACTGAAAGTACTTCCAATGTAGCAATTCAAAACCAAGAAAATTTAAAGGTATCACTGCACAATGCTAGGAGTCTAAACAAAAAAACTCCATTCCCTAGAAGTTTTCTTTAGAGAATTCTGACATCTGTGTGGTCACTGAGACATGGTATAAAGCCATGGAGTGCACACCAACAGTACTAGGTTATAATGTTTTCCACACAAATAGCCCATCTATTTCACAGGCAGGGACTAAAGGTGGAGGCACCTCTATTTACATCAAAAATAAATATACTTCAAGGCTGGTCAAACAGGACAATGCACCTGAGTGGCACCATGTTAAATCACCATAAGCAAAATCCAATACCACTTCCTTGCAAGCTATTAGCCCCACTGTATGACCCAGGAAACACATACCATGTATTTAAACTTATTAGAAACAATAACCATCCAACCCAATACCATATTCATGGGTGACTTTAATTACCCCACTATTAACTGGGAATCCTGTATGACAGCAAACGTACAGGCACAAAGATTTGTGGATTTTGTAAACACAAACTCCTTGGACCAGATAGTCAATACACCAACCAGGGGTGCAACCATACTGGATGTGGTCCTCACTAATATGGGAGAGTGCTGCACACCCCCTACTGTAATGCCTTCCTTGGTAAGGTCAGACCATAAAATGGTCTCCTTTGAAGTAAAAATAAAACCTGGACCCCCAGCTAAATCTGGAATATTCAGGAACTATTCTAAGGCTAACCTGTTATTAAGTGAGAATCTGGCAAAATTTCAAGCCCCCATAAATCCTGGGAACACTGCTGCCTATGCAGAACTGTTCACAAAACCCCTGTACAAGCATGTTAATAGCTGCATAGAGGTAGCTGTACCCACAAGGAAGAAGTAATAGAACTAACTCAAAAAACAAGCCACCCTGGTGGAATCACAAAATCAATAGGCTGTACAGCAGAAGGAAGAAAATCTTGGCAAAAATTAGGAGGTGCAGCACCTAGCAGGATAACAGCACTCTCACCAAACTAAACAAACAACTCAGAGGCAAATAAAGTCTACCAAAGCCAAATTTGAGGTAAGTTTGGCCTCACAGGCCAAGGACAACCACAAAGCATTCTTTAGCTATGTACGCAACCTCAACGGTAATACACAATTGTATGCAGAGCTCATTGTAAATGGAGCCACCTCTACTGAGCTAGAAGATATTGCACACCTCTTGGCTGATAAATTCAGCTCCAACTTTCCCCCCTTTCCCCCTCAACCTTTCCTTAGGAAATATCATCAAATATAACTCCCCCAACTATCACAAGGGACAGGTCCTTAATGCTCTCTCTAAGACCAAGAACAAAGCATCAATGGGCCTAGACAACATCCCAGGATGCCTTTAAATATTTTATTTATTATTTATTTATTTAGTTTATATTTGTTGACCGGGTTTGTCCGACTGGGCTACAAATGCCCATTTTCAGCGGAGGCCCGAGGAGAAAAGCTCCAACAGAAAATAGAAATTTTACATATTTAATACATATAGAAGTACATTCATCAGTACCACAGATTACTGCATTACAGTGCCACACATTACATTCATCAGTACCACACATTATTGCATTAGAGTGTCATACATTAAACTGTGGCAAGTGAAATACATATAGAAATACATTCATCAGAGGGATACATTCATAATTACATATTATATACATAATAGCGCAATAGTTACATAGCTGAAATTTTTTACTAGTTATATTTGTACAGTGATGTACCAAGGGGAGAAGATAAAGTAGTAAGTTTGTTTATTGAAGGGAAGGAAGAGAGAAGAGAAGTAGAAGGTTATAGGGGAGTGTTTACGGGGGATAATTACATTGGCAAGTCCATTTTTCATGAAGGCATTTTTTGTAGTGGTTTTGAATTGATTGGGATGTTCAAGGGATCTTATATCTAGTGGTAGGCTATTCCAGGCCTTGGAAGGGTTAAAGCTATAGACTTGGTGACCCATTTTAGTCCTTGGTTTATAGATTTATAGTAGGCCTTGTTCAGAACTGAGGAGTAATCTAGTGGGTAGGTAATGAGAGATTAGAGATGAGATAGTTGGACAGAAAGAGGATTTGTAGAGAATGGAATGAATAATCTGAAACTGATTATACTGAACCAGGTTAGGCAATTCATAGGTTCATACTAGGCTAACTGCCCTTGTGAGCCATTGTAAGCCTAGCTGATTATCCCTTGTGAGACTCAAACCCTGCATCTTGTGTTTGTAAGGCAAACACCTTAACCATTAGGCCACCCTCCCAATTCTAGCCAATTTAGTTATTTTAGTGAGAGAGAGTGATGGGACTTGTAAGAATTTTGGGCAGCAAATATGGCAATCCTGTTATAAGTTGTTTCTAACTTGTTTAGTAGTCCAGTGTTGAGGCTGATGAGAATTTGGGAGCTATAAAGTAAAGTGGATAAGAGGTAGGCATTTGAAAGGGTTAGTTTTGCTGTGTTGGTAAGATATTTTTTATTTTATAGAGGAGACCTAGCTTGAGATGTATTTTTCGGATACAGTTATTGACGTGTAAATCAAAGGTTAGTCTATCATCAATAGTAACACCTAAGAGTTTTGTACTGGTGTCCACCTGTATTTGAGTATTACTTTGTGACAGTATGGAGAAGGAAGACTTTATGTGGTTAAGGTTTTTAGGGAGAAAGAGTAGTAATTTGGTTTTCTTTGGATTAAGGATAAGTTGGTTTTCAGATAGCCAGTTTTCTACAGAGTTAAAAGAGGACTGTGTGCCTGATTTTAGTTGAGTTGGTGATTCAGCAATAGTGATAAGTGTAGAATCATCTGCGTATTATATCAGTGAGGATCCAGGGCAGGAGCAGTAGAGAAGGTTGGTAAAGATGTTAAAAAGAAGTTGCCCAAGGATGGAGCCTTGTGGAACACCCGTTTTAACAGGAAGAAGAGGGGAGAAAGTTGAGAGCCATTTGACTTATTGGAGTCTATCAGAGAGATAGCTGTTAAAGCAAGATATGCTGGATGGAGAGAAGTGTAAGTTTGCTAGTTTAAGAAGAATAAGTTTGAGAGACTGTATCAAAGGCTTTAGAGAGGTCAGTGAAGAAAGAGGAAATAAGTTTGTTACTGTCTCTAGCTAGTGATGCAGAGTTTAAGAAATACAGGAGAGCTGTAGTAGTGCTATGCATGGGACGAAAACCATGTTGGGTAGGTGAGAGTAGATTTTCTTGCAGAAGGTAGTGTAAGACTTTATTGTGTATACATTTTTCCAGCATTTTGGAGAGTGTTGAGTGTATGGCTATGGGTCTAAAATTACTTATATCTGTGGAGTTTCCTCCTTTGTGTATTGGAAGGCTGTAAAATTGCTTCCAGATGGAAGGGACTGTGGATTCCATAATAGAGCGGTTTATTAGAATAGAAACTGGGAAAGCAAGAACATCAGCAGCAGCCTGAAGGAATGCGGAGGGAATGTTGTCTACGGATGTGGAGCAAGGTTTTAATTTAGATAGAAGAGTTTTAATATAGTTAGTGGAGACAGGTTTGAGGGAGAAGGTAGTGGCAGGGTTACTACTGATTGAAGAGTTTGAGCTTCTAGGTCTATTATTGTTGGTGGTATGGTTTGTGTCTTGATTTAGTCATTTGTATATTGAGTTTATAAAGTAGTTGTTAAATATGGAGGCAGTTTCCTCATGTGTTTTGTCAGGGTGAGGGTTAGGGGACACTTGCGTACCTGGGTATAGTATTTGATTTACAGAGTGCTAGAACTTTTTAGGGATGGATTTAAAGGTAGAAGATGGATTATTATAGAAGTATTTCTTATCTTTATTGATGTGACTTTTGGCATGATTGCTAAGTTCTTTATATTTCTGGAGGTCTGGTTGATGTTTAGTTTTAGAACAAATTTTCCATGCTCTGTCTTTTTTTTTTTAATAGTGCACGTATGTTTATGGTCAGCCATGGGGATATGTTTGACTTTATGCAGACTGTTCTAAGTGGTGCCAGAGAATTTAAAAATACTAAGGAAAGTGGAGTTAAAAAAGTGGACAGCTTCATCCAAGGGGAGTAGTTTTAAGGGATTCCAGTTCACTTTTGATAGTAAAGATTTGAGAGTTTCAGGATTAAAGTTTGTTAGTTGTTGGTGTTTAATAAACCTTTGAGGTTTAGCTTGATGGGATAAGTATTTTTACTGGACAGTGATCACTTAGGGAATTTGGTAGCATTTTTAGGTTATGGTATTTGGAAGGGTGAGAGACAAGAATCCAGTCAAGGAGAGATGAGGCTGTATGGGAGTTATTGAAATAAGTAGGATCAGAGATGAGTTGAGTAAAGTCATAGAGATTAAGGTGTTGTGAGGAGTTTTGAGGGGAGAGAGATAGCCAGTTAATGTTGACATCCCCAAGAATGATAGTTTCGTTTAGGATGTGTTGAGAGATATGAGCAAGCATATTTTCCAGTAGGGGGATATTATCACCTGGTGGAATGTAAATTGCTACAATAGTGATAGTGGGATGGCTATTAATATTTAGGTTTACAGATAAAATTTTGGCTGGGGAGAAAGCTTGGGATGTAAAAGTAGAGCTAGAAATGGTAAGGTGGTTAGAGTGTAGGATAGCAACACCTCCACCTTTCCTTTTTGGTCGGTCTAGATGGTGTATGCTATAGCCAGAGGGCAAAATCTCTATGTCTTGGTGTTGGGATTTCAACCAGGTTTCAGTCAGAACAAGGATATCAGGAGTATGGTGGGAGATCAAGTATGTAGTTCACTTACTTTGTTCAGAATACTCCTAGTGTTTATTGAATAGAAGGAAAGATGTTTGTTTGGGAGATTATTAACATTGGGGTTAGGAGGGCTAGCAATGGAGTGTATTGGACCAGGGTTGGGATGGATGTCTTCAGCTAAGAGAATGTTTTTGTGGAGGTAGATGAGTTTGAGCATATTAGCAGTGGGGGTGTAGCATTTGGTTTTGTGTTTGGTAGGGGTGAGTTGGGTGTTAGGTAAGTGTATTTTTGGTACGGGAGTATTTAATGAGAAGATAGATGGAAAAATGGTGAAGGTTTGATGATTATTTATATGGCTACAGCAATTTGGGTTTGTAGGGGAGATATGCTTGGGGTGTAAGTGGATGTTAAGTGATGTGAGTATAAGGAGGAGTAGGAGAGGCAGTAATAGGATGGATGTAGTTAGAAATGCATAGATTTTACTCTTGGAAGAGTACATATTATAGGGTGTTTTTAGTTAATAAAATGCATGGGAGTACAATTTTTTGGTCTGTTAAATAGTGGATAATAGTGTATACCAGCTAGTGCCAGTGTGTGTGGGGGGTGAAGTTAGAATATTTTGTTGTAGCAATAAGAGGGTTGAGGTATCGTCTATTATGGAGTGAAAGACAGGAGTGGATAGCCTACTTGCTCATAGACAGTACCCAGGAAGTTAGAATTGGGGACTACACCTCTACAAAGAGGCCAATCACAAGTGGAGTCCCTCAGGGATCAGTCCTTGCACCGTTCCTTTTTGGTATTACTTCTCAGAAACCAAGGCCAATGTCAGTGGTCTCTGGCTGAATAATTCGCAGATGATTGCAAATTAGGAGCTGTCATTGAATCTCACACTGACACAAATGTTCTCCAGGAGAGGCTGACACAGACAAACAACTGGTGTCAGAGTTGTGGACTAAAACTAAATGCCAAGAAATGCACAATAGTATCCTTTGGGATGTCATCCATCCCTCATAACTATCATATTAACAACACACCCCTTAGAGCTGACCCAGTAGTCAGGGACTTGGGGACACACATAGATAGTAATCTAGCCTTTGACCATCACGTGTCTACAGGAGTGAGGAAATCATTCTATGTTGCGCAAATTATAAACACAGGGATGGTATCTAAGTCCAAGGTAGTCATTGTTTCACTGTATTCGGCATTCATCAGACCTATCATTGAGTACAGTGCCCCCTGTGGTATGCACCTAACCAGGCATATCTAACAATGGGAACATCCACAGAGGTTCCTCACTAAAAGAATACAGGACATAAGTAAAATGTCCTATGCAGACCACCTCAGGGCCCTATCCCTGTATTCTGTTTCCTACATGCTTTTGAGGGGAAATCTGTGCCCAGCATACAGGGCACTGTCAGACCCCACTCTGATGGAACTCATGCATATCCACAAAACAAACAGCACCAGAATTATCCATTCTAAAGACTTAAACCTTGCTTGTGATATAAATAGGACCTACTGGAGGGATAGGCATATATCCCAGAGACTATCCTGTCTATGGAACAGGCTCTCCATCAATGTGAAGCAGAGTTCCTAACTAATACAATTCAAGTGCAACCTGGACAATTGGATGGGAAACTGAAACTTCATCCCTGGTTTGGCACCTATGTCTGTATTGGACGCAGGCAGCCTGTAAATGGTTCATCTCCCAGGCCCATGCTTACACTTATCAAGGGTATCAGAACTTGTCAGAGATTTGGGATGTATGGTTAAGTTTAAAAAGGCCCTTGTGGTCATTAGCCTAGTAAACACCTATGAACCGAATATATATATATATATATATATATATATATATATATATATATATATATATATATATATATATATATATATATATATATATATATATATATATTTATATATATATATAGTAGATTGATCTATCTATATATGGGTCCCATTCATATTATCGACAGTTCTAAAGGTCAGATTGCAAAATATTGACACAAAATGATCAACTTTCAAAACATCAACTGCAGGTAAGTGATAGGAACTCTTAACTGAGATTGTGGTACAGTGCAGATCAGAAAATGTGTCCTTTTTCTACTCCATTACAAACTCAGACTCAGTATATTTAATTAGCTAGTGGTCAAAAATGTTTTATTTTTCAAATACAGTTGAATAAATTCCATAGTATTTGTATATACCATCTTAAATAGCTATGTACACTATTTACATCAGCCTGACACTATAACACAGCTCAGTATATACAAATAATTTATAGGTATAACAATCCAGTTATCAGAGTGTATCTGTTCAGTTATTGTAAAGTGTCAATCAATGATAAGACTTTTTTCCATGGATTGTTAATAAATGGCTTAGGATGAATCCTTAATTCTTTAATTTTAGTTTCCAACAATGCTGTGGTCTTTAGTGGGCTGTAGAAGTCTTCCAAAGTTGGTATTGTGCTTGTATTCCATCTTCTTGTTATACACTTCCTTGAGATTGCAAGTATTGTCCAAACTAGATACATATTTGACTCATTCAAATGAGGACCTTTGTACACATTTAATAATAGTAGAGCTTTAGATAAGTTAAACGATTCATTAAATAAAGCTTGTAAAAAGTTTTGAATACCATTTCAAAATGGCGTAATTTTAATACAGTCAAAAAATGTGATTCCAATCTGCATTGTGTATTTCCTCACACCTCCAACATATTCCCTTTGTGGAAGAATTAATTTTAGTAATTCTATCTGGAGTTAAGAATGCTCTGTGCAAGCACTTCCAATTAAAAACTTTCCAGTATTGTGTAAAGGATGTATGTTTTATTGATAATAAAATATTTGATTTAATTTCTTCAGTTAGCTGTAATTAGTATCCTTTTGTTATATAATTCCAATATGAGGATTTGGGTGTTGTTTTATAGTTTATCAATATCTTGTAAAATTTCTAAATACTATTTCCCATGTCATAATCATTATATATGATTTCCTATAGGTATTTCGTAAGTTTAGGTATTTCTTTAAATGAAGAATTATTAATTATTCTGCATAAATCATGCAAATACATCAGAATGCTTTGCATAGTTAACCAGTCTTGCTGTGGAATTTTGTATGTTGTTTCTATTGTTTGCATATGGTTTTCAATATTTTGAAGGTTGACTGTTTTGCCTTAATATTTGGCCATTCAACCTTCTGAATTGTTGATAATGTGAACTAGATCCATATATTTTTTGAGTGGGAGATAGTGGAACTGCACCCCCTCCATACCTCTCAACCTGGAAACATCAAAAATCTGAACAAGACCCATGAAAAACAGGTACAAATCTGTACGCTGATTAACATCTAATTTGCGTACATAATTATGTAATCCCACCCACTCCAATGGAATTGTGGGATATCAACTTTCAAATGCAAACTGAAGAACAGACAACCAAAATATGGTGCCACTGCCCCCTGCAGCCATTCCAATGTCCCATTACCTGGCGATTTTGCCCCATTTGCCATAAACACTAATGTGTGCATACTGCTTTACTTCTACAATGATTATTTGGATTTTATTTTGAAATCTGCTAAACAAAGCAATACTGTCTCAATGAAAATAGACTTGTCATTAAAACTTCTCTGTCCTTGAAACTCACATTCATTGAAATAGCACTGAAATCCACACCACAGCCAAAGAAAATGCATCTGGCCAGTGGTGGATAAAGATTACCTTTGAGCCGTTTTCAAATCATTGGCCCTACAGAGCAAGAAACATATATGTGTTCTTTTCTTTGATACACCTTCCTGACTTGATTAAGTTATATTCCTTGTATAATACAACACACTTGGTAGAGTGCATTCTAAATTTGTTAGAACATTTTTCCAGTAAGCTATACTGTAGGCAATGAAACAAAATGCATGAACCAATAATGACAAAACTGCCCAATTCAGAACATTTCCATCATAAAAGTCTACTTCCACACCCACACTATAAATAGAATGACAGTACTGTAAGCCATAGGCATCTTGCACAGCTTCTCACACTTATTTTCAAGTTCAGTTTTTTTTTGGGGGGGGGGGCAAAAGTTAAAAAAACAGGGGCACATTTTAAGCATTGCTGGTATAATTTTGGAAAGTTGCTAGATTAAAATGTTGTTACCATCATGCATGTTACTGGCAAGTCTTGAACCCAGGACCGTATGCACTACAGTCAGAGCAACATGCCACTATGCCAAATCAGCAGTTTCCTAAAAAATTAGGAAGACTGAAACTTAATGGCTATCATTTAGTGAATTCAGTTCTCCTCACCATAGGTCTCAACCTCTTAGCACAAAAAACCTGGACAAACAAAGCCAATAATGGGGGAATACAAATTCAGTTCTCACTTCTCACCATAGCTCTCAACTCTTAGAACAAAAAACCTGGACAGAACTCACATGTGGTGGTTGCTAGGGACTTACCATGGACACATTTTAACCATTGCTTGTATAATTTTGGAAAGTTGCTAGAATAAAATGTGTTACCACCATACATTTCACTGGCAAGTCTTGAACTCAGGACCCTATGTACTACAGTCAGGGCAACATACCACTATGCCATATCAACAGTTTTATAAAAAATAGGAAGACTGAAACTTAATGGCTATCATTTAGTGAATTCAGTTCTCACTTCTCACCGTAGCTGTCAACCTCTTAGCACAAAAAACCTAGACAAAGCCAATATGGGGGAATACAAATTCAGTTCTCACTTCTCACTCACCATAGCTCTCAACTCTTAGCACAAAAAAAAAATGGACAAACAACAAAGCCAATAATTGGGGAATACAAATTCTGTTCTCACTTCCCACCATAGCTCTTCTCAACTCTTAGCAGAACAAATCTGGACAAAGCTCAGAAATGGTGGTGGCTATAGACTTTAGGTTGAGCCTGAAATACCTCTAGCCACCAGGTGTATTACATGGGGGCATTTACACACACACACACAGACACAGAGACACACAGACACTCACACACACACACACACACACACACACACACACACACACACACACACACACACACACACACACACACACACGGTAAATCCAAACCTGGATGCTGGTCCCTGAGCTGATGACATCAGCTCTGACAGTGTGGTATTTGAAAAAATTAAAAAGAAATGAAAAAAATTGGAAATGAAGGGGTGCCACTTGGGAATCATGGCACCCCTTCATTTGGATCCCAAAACTTGGTAAAAACTGAATAATTCGGTATTGTTGAGAGGTATGACCCCCTCAAAAGAAAACATTCCATAATTTCACTTACCTGTCCTTGCGGTTATTACTGTACTTAGTAAAGAAAACAGATTTGTTTACTTGTTGTTGACATACCTGGTCCCACTAGCTTTATTTACTGTTTTCAAGAGGAAAAAACAATGGAAATTTGTCTAGGATACATGAACTACTGCTAATCACGCAGACATATGAACTACTGCTAGTAACTCAGTCAGACAGGAACTTAGTTAATGTCTCATCTGAAGGACAGAATTCCTTGTTACTATTGGAACATAAAACCAAATATGTTGTATCTGAAATAGAACCTATAGCACTCTGATTTTCATCACATCAAATAAGAGTGTGCTACCCACTGAGAAACTGACACAGCTGACCAGCAGTGCAATGTGAAGTAATTTAGATCTCAGTGTTATATTTTAAAACTCAGGATGCTCACAGATACTGTTTGTTTAATTTATAAGCATCTACTAATAAATATTTAAGTAACCTTAGGTCTACAGTATTGATTCTTTGCAATATGCATTTACATGAGATAAACCTGCTGAAAATTATTATACCGCATGCAAAGTATAGCATATTTGAATGATTAGTTTATGGGATAGCTTATAGTATGCTTGAATAACTCAAGTATATCATACCCTATGCAGACATTAGATAATTACATGAGTGTTACCAAGTTTAAATTAGATTATAGATAAGCTGGTAAATTCTCCTGATTGAATACCTGCAACCTTTTATCTCTGCCTGCTCTCATGCCTCTCTATGTGTATGATCCATTCTTGAATGTCGTTATTGCTTTTTGCTAATTTCCTGTGACAGCTTTTATACAAGTTTACTACCTTCTCTATATAAAACTTTGTGGTTCAGGATAATTTCACAAATGTACAAATGGCTGAAATATCCATTGTGGACCACAGTAAAAGAAAATACTGTTTTCAAAAGGAAGAATTATTTTTGGTACAGAAAATTGAGTATTTATTTTGTTGTAGGTATGCAAATTCTCCTTCACCTTCCCTAATCCATGTTAACTAATGTAACTCACTCTGAGATTACTACGTCTCTGAAGCTAAAACAAACAAAAAAAAAACAATCCTGTGTACAGTGATCTCTGATAGAAATGACAGCTTTGGTTTCTTTTTCTAGTATGAGCAAGGTAACCTGTGCACAGTTTCAGTTTCACTAAATTGAATTTCAGATTTAAGGATTCATTGAACTGTGCATCTCCTTTTCAAATTATCCCTAAATTATTCTTCTAATTTCTTACATGGTTCCTACTTGTTTTACATAACTCTGTGGTTTGATATGCTAATCAGCTGGGTTTAATTCTTTGGAAGAACATGGCAGACGTTATCAAGGACTCTCCCTTTCTTTTTCTTAACAGCATATATAGCCACCTGCTTTAGCCTTCCTTCATTTTACTTGTGTCTAACTGACTGCAGATGAGCCATGAGTGATGGAACAGTGAACTGTCAAATAAAATCCCAGTGACAATGGAGGTATGCACAAGAAGCAAAGAATACTGAATTATATTAAGAAGTGTGGGGTTCAAATAGCAATACTACATGAGACACACTTAGAAATAATCGTGTGAATTTGACAAAGAAAGGATTCCAGGATTTTTTTTTCAGGAGAGTATTATGGACAAAGGAAAACTGGGGTAATAATGCTGATTGCAAAAATGACACTAACAGTGATAGACGTGAAGTGGAAAGATAACAAGTGTGGCTTTGTGGTAATAATAGGTTATTTGCAAGGAAGGAGTATTACAATGGTATGTATTTACATTCCACCTACAACTACAATTAAGGAGCTTAAGAGGATTATGGAAGAGGGAATTAACTTCCAGCAGGGAATATTGTCCATGGGTCAGGACTGGAACTTCATATGCAATAGTGAAGATATATCAGTGGACCTAGAAGAGAAAATGTGAAAAATATGGTAAATTTCTACAGAAATGTAGGAGAATATTTGAAATGGAAGATGCGGAATTACTAGTAGGAACTCATATGGAATGTATATATTATTCTCCAAAGTACAATAACAGGACTAAATTGGGCAGAAATTATATTTCACAAGAGCAAGGGTATTTAATTGACAGTTTTGAAACACATCCAGTAACTATTTCAGACCACGCACCAAAAAAGAGTAAAATAAAGATGCAGAGTAATCAAATAAAAATTAGACAATGGCACTTTCCTACTTACCTAGTAAAAGAGAGGATTTTAAAGAATTGGTAGTGAAAATGATTAAAGGGTTTCTAGGGGATGTACAGATTTCTTCAGGAGGGATAGCTGTGGAGTGGTACACAATCAAGATGAAATTTAAAATATGGTAGAAATGAGAGAGAAAGAAATATGAGAAAAATTAATAGGAGATATTTAGAGGAATTCTCATAGGTTAAAGCAGTGCACATGAAGAGAAATCTTATGGAGCAGTATGAGGAACAATTGCTGAGTGCAAAAGGAATAATGAAATATTTGGATAATATGCATGACAACAGAAAAACTGCTATTAATCAAGTATTTTGATAAACTCAGAGCACAAAACCTATTAGCACAATGACTTAGGGAACAGAAAAAAAAGGGGTGTTGTCCAGATAAATTAGCCTATTACTATAGGCTATATGGAGGTATTATAGTTATTTCAGAAATTCTGTGAAGATCTGTATAGAGCAGAGGAATGGGGAACCAAGAAAAGACACAAATTAATAAATTTTGGAAGACATAAATATACCAAAGTTGCAGTAAGATGGGGCTATAGTATATGAATGAAAGTTCATATAATTGATCGCTGTAATGAGCAGAAATCCTGGAAATCTAAAATGATATTATGGGGGGTTATGCCCCCACCCTGCACTAAACCTATATTCCAACTCCAGGATCACACTATAGTGAGGAAAGGGCAAATATTCCAATCTTCACTATATGGCAATCCCACAGCACGCATCTCAATTTCTGGGATTTTTACTCATTAGAGTGATCGATTATATGAACTTTCATTCATATAATATAGACCCGAAGATGAGTCTCAATAATTAAAAGCAAAGATGGGAGAGGATGAGATAAAAAATGGTGATGCATAATCATCAGGGAAGTCCCTGGCAACAGATGTTATTACTGTGGAAATTTGAAAATGAGGAAAGAAAAAGTTGATAGAGATCTGGAAGTTTCATTTAATAATGTCTTAAAAGGAGAGGTGTGCTAACCTCTGTGAAAAAAACAGTGGTGGCTGTACTACTGAAAGAAGGCAAAAACCCTTTAAATCCAATTTTATATAGACCAGTTTCAGTTCTGAACCATGATTATAAAGCATTTATGTCTATACTAGCTAAGAGAATGGCTGAAGTCTTGTTTTTCTTTTGCCAACAAACATCTTTATTAAATGTTCACATATGACATATGCAATCTTACATTTATATAAAAGAAAAATAAACAACATGACACCATTTTACTTGCAAACAGTATATATCAGAGACACCATTGAAACAACTGTAGTTGCAAACGTTATATATCACTTATAATCTATCCAGTCATTGTAAGTTACGCATTATATGGGTCATTCAAATCCTGCCTCTTAAACCTCATTCCTGATCTGCATATATTGTTCCCTCAATTCCCATTTTTTCCTATGTAGTTTGTTCCCTCCCTTTTTTAAAGATCCCAATTCCAGTTGTTTTATCTCTTGTTACCATAGTCACTATGTCTAGTAAAGTTGGTCTAGACTTTGATTTCCATTTTCTAGTAATTGCTTTTTTGGCAGCCACCATAATTGGACTCTGCAATGCCTTACTATTTCTAGCCTGTTCAAATTCTGTATCATAACTCAAAAAAAAAAATCAGCTCTCAGTCAATCTAATCCGGTCACTCAGTATCTCCAACAGAGTGGTCTGCAGGGAATCCCTAATGTCTGCTAGCTCACTACATTCCCAAAAAATATGTTCCCAGCCACTTCTTTCTTGCCTACCACACCTCCAACATTTGCTATCCACCTGAGGAGAAATTCTTTGGAGTCTACTTAGGGTATAAAATACCTATGCAAACACTTCCTGGCAAAGATCCTAAATCTTCTAAACTTTGTTAAATATTTGGGAGATATACATATATTCTCCCATTGTCTCTTTGTGAATTGCTTATCCAGTCTCTCTTCCCAGTCCTTTCTGAGCTCCTCTGATTGATTCTTATAATTTTCATGCAATATTTTATATGCTTTACTAATTATTCCTTTTTTAACAGAAGCTTCTGTTCTATATTCTATTAAAAAACTCTACCAGTGCTGGTCTTTCATTCAGGAGCCCCCTATTTCTTTCTGTTTGCCTATACTCTGATATCAATCCTTGATAGGGAAGGTAATCTCTAACCTGCAGTTCAAATAAATTCTTGGCCTTTTCCCATTCTATTACCTTTGCCTTTCTAGTTATTTGCTCCCAATACCTTGGTTCCTTTCCATGTTTTCTCCAATAAATTCCAGCCCCCTCTTACCTACTAACTGTATCCCTGACCACAGTCATCCCTATCGACAAAATCTCTTTTCTCCATTCTCATACTGGTTTCATTCTTAGAATAGGGTCTATGTCAGATGATCGAAGTTTCAAACCTTTGAATCTGATATGGTCGACACCATATGATTGAAGTCTTGAAACTTTGAATCTTTTTAATGGAGATCTCCTTACAGAGTGGAAAGGAAGAATTCCCTTTTCTGTACTGTAGTGCGATCTCAGAGTTGGTATATTTAAGTAGCGGGGAGCATTTAAATGGTTTGTTTTTGTAGGTTGCATTTTATTACATTTTTGATGTTTCAAGACTTCGATTATATGTTGTCAACTATATTAGATTTGAAGTTTTGAAACTTTGATAATGTAATATAGACCCTTAGAATACTCCCTGCTATTTTATGAATGTAATACTCTGTATGATTTTTGTTATTCTCCTTAAAAGTCTGCATCCAAAATCCCAATCTCTCCTTATCTCTTGACCTTCCTCCCTGTATCAGCATCATTCCTTTCCACTTTGAATTATAGTTTGCTGCTTTGCTGTATATAAGAGCCTTAACTGTATTGCTCTAAAATACCCCCTCAAATTGGGTAATCCTAGTCTGCCTTGTTCTATTGGAAGAATCATCTTATCCTACTTGACCCTTGCTGCCTTCTCTTCTCTTCCAAGATAAAATCCTTCAACTTTTTTTAAATTGCTATCCACAACTTCTCCTCTGGCTAATAAAAATATGCCTGACCTGTGTATAAGACTAAAGGTACCTAAAACATTTTAATGGCTTCTATCTTAGTAGCCCTATCCATATAACAAAGCTTCCAGTTCCTCATGTTTTGTATTATCTTCTGCTTAGTGTCTTTCCACAAATCTTTAGCTGTCACAACAGAGTCAGTTCTAATCCATACTCCTAAATACTTCATTTTATCATGTCCCCATAAATATGGATATTGTTGGACCAATTCATGTGTGGGTAAATAATTTACCGCTATTGCCTTTGTTTTAGCTTCATTAATTTTGTATCCAGAGGAGATTTGAAACTGTCTAAAAATGTTCCACAGCACTGTAATCTCCCTTTCTGGTTTTGTCATGTATAAAATAATATCATCAGCAAATAGAGCTAGCTTTTCCTGACTACCATACCAATTATATCCTTGAATTTCTGAGTCTCTTATTTTCTTTGCCAAGGGTTCTAAATATAATGCAAATAACAAAGGGGAAAGCAGACAACCCTGCCTGGTTCCTCTTCTCAAGTAGAAATTATCAGGGAGGACCCCATTCACTTTAATTTGCACCTCTGATCCCTCATATATTCTTCTAATCAACCTTATAATTGTATCAGGGAAAGCAAATGCTTCCATTGCCCTGATTATGAAGTCCAAGTCTACTCTGTGAAATGCTTTCTCTGCAGCAAGACCCACCAATAAAAATGGTATTTTCTTACATTCTGCTTCCCTCTGGAGCATCACTGTTTTGTTAATATTGTCAAATGCTTGACTCCCCTCCAGAAAACCACACTGATCCATATATATCAATTTTGGTATCTCTTTTGCTATTCTTTTAGACTTAATGGACATAAACAATTTATATAGGTATTACTGTTACCACCACCTTCTTCCAGGATGCTAGTACATCTCCTCCTCTTAAAATACTGTTAAACAAAACCTTCCAGATCTTTATCAGGTTTTTTCTCTCCTAACTTCCAAACTTGCACAGGAATACCATCTATTCCTGGGGACATTCCTGTACATTGGTTATACATAGCCATTTTTATCTCATCTCTTCCTATTCTAACTGTTAGTGATTGAACCTCATCTACCTCTAACCTTGGCATATTTAGTTCTTTCATAAACATTTCCATTTGTACCTTTTCTTGATTTCTATATTTCTTTGTTTTATACAAACTTTCATACAATTTCTGAAATATTTCTAACACTTCTACAGAGTATCTTCTTATCTTCCTTGTAATAGGCTCCCTAAGCTTGGTGACAGCCCTTTTCACTTTCTGTTGCCTGGATTGTTTTGCTAAAATTTTTTGTGCTCTAGAATAATTATCAAAAAACAGTTGCTTAACAGAAGTCTTTCTAAACTTGTGCATATTGTCGAGGTAATCCCTTATTTTCTGTTTAAAATTCTGCAGTTGCTCCCCTTCTTGTTTTGACAGATTCCCTCTATTTTGCAATATTTCAGCATTTGTCAATCCCTATAAATTATTCTTGTTACTATTTAACCATATCTCCCTTTCCTTTATTTTTACCCTAGTTTAAAACTCCACTTTAATATTATCCCATTCCCTAGCTACATTTTCTGAAAAAAAAATTCTATCTTATCTAGTAGTTCCTAAATTAATTCCAAAACCGATTCCTTGAATGCCTCTCTTTTCAAACTATAGGTGGGAAAGTGCCACTGTTTCATTTTTCTTTCATTACCTTGCATTTTTATTTTAGTTACTATTTGGCACATGAACTAAAATAGTTATTGAGTGCATTTCAAGACCTTCAATTAAATGCACATGTTCCTGTGAGATATAAAATCTATCCAGCCTAGCCCAGTTCTTGTCTCTTGGTGAGTAATATGTAAATTCACTCTGAACTCCTAGTCCTGAATTCACTTCTTCCATGCCAAACATTTTCATAAATTTCTTCAAAACTCTACCCTCCTTTGTTATATTTCCCCTTCTAGGCCCCCCAGACACATCTTCACTGCTGCAATCCAAATTCCAGTCTTCACCTGTAAGTAATGTTCCTTTCTGAAAACTGATTATTTCTCCCAGAATTTTATTAAGCTCCATTATAGCAGTTTTAGGGGGATGTAAATGCATGCCAATGTAATCCTCCTTCCTAGCCAGTAGCCCCTTAGCACTATGTATCTTCCATTATTATCTTTTTTTCCTTCATCTATCACTATTGGAGCTCATCTTATAATTAATATAAGTACTCCTCTTTTCCTTTGCCTCAGATATTCTGCTGAATAACCATCCTGAAAACCTTTCTTATCAAATTCACATGTTCAATTCTTTCCAGGTGTGTCTCCTGTAGCATAGCTATTTGCACTCTACATTTTTAATATAGTTCAGTACTCTTTCTTTTTTATATTTATCTGTAAGAACTGCCTTTTTGTTAAGTGTCTAGTTCCAACTTTTATGTTACATGTATATACTGTTCAACAGGTTGGTCTTTCATACAGTTGTTTCTTGTCATAGCCATTTGCACCTATGCCACATCTTTCATAACATTTTGTTTTTTTTGAAAGCCCTCAAAGAGAATAACCCCCTCCAGAAACCTCCTAAAAACTATTTACTTAATAATAACACACAAAACTATACACATCTTTAAATATTGAAGTTTTTGCTTCCTTATAAGAACATAAGTTCTAAGTTGAAGTTACCCAAAAAGAAAGGTTAGTCATGCTAAGATGCATGTTACAGCCTGTGCTACTAGTAACTGATATTTTATTTTTGTATGTCTTTATAGCTCTCCCAGTTGAGAAAACACTTAAAAGCTTTCAGTAAACACTTTCTCCAAGCTTTCTTTATCAAATTGTTTTCTGGTGACATGCAAACCAAACACAAAACTGCTAAGGGTACATTGTTTATCAGAAAAAAAGCTTTACGATATTAAAAATGATTTTTTCATTTACATGTTTTGTAATAAACTTTTTACTGATAACGCCTATGGATTTAACCCAGTCAATTCCCTATACAAGCATGGGAAAAAAGCACAATGATTTTTCTTTTGTCATACTCTCTTAACCAGACCCTTTATCTCTTGCCCCATCTCCTCCCCTCCTTTTTTCCCCATTGCAGTGCCTACATTTCTTAAAACTGAACAAAGAAAAAGAGAGTAAGTGTGAAAAGGAAAATAAAATAAAGCACCTGTATATATTATTATCCCCATTGCATTTAAAAAACTGAGAAAACTTTACTTCAAGTCAAATTGGTTTTGTATTATCTTTAAAGCTGTCACACCTGGGAAAACTCCTGATTGTCTTCAGAGAACATTATGTCCTAGCCAGTTTCTCTGTTCTCTTTTTCTTTTCCCCTCAGCCAATCCCCTTCCACCAGACTCTCTCCAGTTTCTCTTTATCTGATTGTCTCCATGGAGACATGAAGACCATCTGCAGAAATGCTACTTAGTATACATACATGCAATTCCTAGAAAAAAGTCTCATATTATTTAATATTTTTTCATTTACTTGCTTTCTCTCCTAAAACAAAGGTCCTTAATCAGTACCTTCCTCATGCAAGAATGAAAAAAAATCACATTCATTTGAACTTTGTCATGCCTTTTTAACCAGGCTCCCCCCTTTTTTGATCATTGCATTGCCTATATTTCTCAAAACTGTACAAGAAGAAAAAGAGAAGAGGGGAAAAAAAGAACACCGCCTGTTTACAATCCCCAATACACTTAAAATAGCATGCAAAGAAAACCATGCACCACAAATACAGTACTATTTCGAAATGAAAGTATTTTCTTTACTTACAGTTAGTGTTCTGGGTCTCTTCCCCTCCCTAAAGCATTTATCTGAACATTAATGACATGAAGTAGGGCATATACCCACACATCAAACAAATTTTGAAAAAGTCCAATATTTACAGATTTTCTTGTTTTACCATATTTCACAAATATAATTATTGCATTGTAATCCCACATTAAGTTACTGATTTTATTACTGTTTTTCTCCATCACAATCTTGTCTCTGCTTCATTTCCAACATAATTTCAATTCTTCTAGTCAACTCCCATGCTCCCTTCCTTCTCTCCAACATTTTCCATTGAAATACTGAAAAAGTTTCACAGGTACAGTCTCTCTGTGGTCTTTATTACCAGAAGAACAAGAAGCTGAATCTCCTTCTGTTTCACAGCTCAGTTTTTGTTGGACAACCTTTTGTATTTCCTCCTTAGCATGCACTTCGTCAAAATATGATTATGCTCCTCCAGGGAAGAATTCCTTGAAGACAGCTGGATACAGCAGTCAGAATCTCACACCTGTGTTTAGACATTTTTTTGCATAGTGGAATACATTTATTTCTCTTTTTCCTGGTGTACAATGAGTAATCATTCTCCATAAAGACACTGCTTTCTCCCACTTTTAGTATTTTGTTCTTCTTCCACAGTTTTGTTAGAATCAACTCCTACTATTGGTAGGGTTGCATCCTTACTGTTATAGGTCTAGGTTACTTTCTTATGGCTAGGTTTGGAGCATACACACAATGTGCCTGTTCAACTAACAGTTCCTGCTGTGGAATATCAGTCCAGTTGCTTATTTGGGCTTTCATAAAATGAATGCAGTCTGTTCCTTCCAGCTTCTCTGGTATAGCTGAAAATCTCAGGTTTCCCTATGTGCTCTGTCCTCTAATTCTAGTATTTTTTGAAACATCTTTTCCTGAGCGGTCTCATATTCAGCTAGCCTTTTCTTCATTTCGACCTCTGTTTTTTGCAGCTTTATAATTGCATCTGAATATCTGTTTAAAGCTTATTCCATTTGTTCAAGCCTTTTGTTGTTTGTGTTGATATACTCTGTCACAGTTTTGTTTATTTTAATGAGGTCTGTATGCAGTTGAAGGTTGCATTACTTTTTGCTGAACAGCTGCAGAACTCTCCCTAGTCAGTGTTTCTTCACCACTTTTTCTAGCTGATTTTTTCCAGGTCTTCTGTGATTCTTTATTCCTGGCATCCAGGCAGTGTACTTACTACTGAAATTTACCCATAAACACAAGTCTACTGGCCTTCTCTACTGAGTTTCTGTTTTCACATCAGGAGAGTTAGAAACAAGCTGTTACTCAGTGTGCAGTCATCTTGGAAGTCCTGATAATGCATGAAGTGTTGTCAAAACTGATAGATACTAATCAATGTGATTTTTGTGGAGGAGAGGCAAACATTAACAACATTAACAGAAAAGTAATGATGCCAATGGAAACAGAGTGCAAGAAGGCCATGTTAAGTTTAGTAGGCCTTGATGCAGCGAAGGCATGTGATAGAGTTAGCTGAGATTTTATGATTAGGGCAATGGCAGCATTTGCATTTCCTGATAGAACAATGTAGTAAATTAGGAAAATATATATGAAGAATTAGAGGCAACAACCAATTTAGGAAGGCTCCTCACTGACAAGCTGGGCTTGAACACAAGAATCAGTCGGGGGGGGTCTTCTTTCTCCTTTATTTTCCTTATACTAAAACACATTGGCAAAGAAAAGGATCTTGCAAATTCAATGGTGTAACTGGTATGGTACTCAAGAAAAATTAGCCTTATTTGCACATTATATTATTTTGTATTTGATAAGTCCAAAAAAGGATATATCAATGTTGTGGAATATCAAGTTTCTTTAAGATATAAAATAAATTAGGGTAAAACAAAGGCTATACCTGTACACTATGTTCCCACACATGAATTGGTTAAGCAATACCCATACCTATGGGGACATGATAAGATGAAGTATTTGGGGGTTGGATTAAAAAAAGAGTCTGTTATGGCAAATAAGGACATGTGGCAAGAGATTAAACTAAGGATAATGCAAAATATAAGAAGTTGGACATTCTTACCATGGCTATGGATAGCAAGGTACAAGTACAAGTTTCTAGTCCCCTTAGTATTGTACATGAGAGGCCTATTTTTATAACCTAGAAAATAATCTGTTTTCCATATTTAATAAAGAATTGGAAGAAATGTGTTTGGGAGGGAAAGAGGCCAAGAGTTAACTGAGGCAAGTTGTTTCTCCCCTCAGAACAAGGTGGTTTAGCATTATCAGATTTGAAAAAATATTTTAGAGCTACACAGTTAAGGCTCATATTTATAGCAAAAGCAAAAGACAGCAAATCTAATTGGAAAGAAATAGTGCTGCAATTGGGGGGGTTACAAAATAAGGAGAGAGTAGAATTGTGTATGCAGACACATAAGGTAGTAACAACATACAGGATATTATATTTACAAAATAACAAAAAATATTTCAAGAAGAAAGCCAATTCAGGAATGGAGAAAACAGATTTTGGCAATATAAGTGGCTGTAAGTAGTGGAGCAGAAAATAGGCAAGATGGAGCTGAAATTTACTGTAGAAAATTAGCAAAGGAACCAAAGTACTGGGAGCAAATAACTAGGTAGGAAGAAAATAGAGTGGGATGAAGCCAAACAGAAGTCTGGACTGAGGGTTGAAGACTGCCTTCCTTACCAGGGACTGATAACAGAGTATAGGCATACAGATTTATGTTGAATCTAGAACAAAAGTTGCAGGAAAAATGGATACTTAGTAGAGGATTTAAAATAATTTATGTTACCAATAAGTATCAATGAAGAGATATTGGACAAGACTGGGAAATTAGAAAAGAAAGGTAATATTAAAGAAACAATGGGAAATTATTTGTATGGCTCCCAAGTACGTAACAAGATCTAGAAGATTTAGGATTTTTGCACTCAAGTGTTTGCATAGGTGCGTATTTTTATATCCCAAGAAGACTTCAGTAAATTTTTCCACAAGTAGATAGCAGTTGCTGGAGATGTGATAGGAAACAGTAGGATGCCAGAAAACATTTTTTTTTTGCGGGGGGGGGGGGGGGTGTAGCAAGTTGTGATTTTGGAAGTTTCCTGTGGCATTTTGTTAGAAATATTGGGGGAACAAATTATTTTAACTAAGAAAACAACTCTTTTGATATGGGACATAGAAACTGAATTGCCTAGACATAGTAAGACGTTAATAAGTTTAATGCTGTTGGCTGTCAAGAAAGCAAAAACAAAACCACCTGTAATAGAATTGTTGAACGTTGTAAAGGAGATAAGGGAACTAGAGGTGAGAATCTTTGAAAAAAGGGATGGAATAAACTACTCAGAAATAAATGCAATCTGTGGGAATAATACTTAACAGCATAATATTCATCAGGTGTGATATTTCAGGGAAGGCAGGACCCAAGCAATTAGTGTAATGTTAAAACGGGTAATTGTTAATGAAAAAGTCATATCTGTATAACTTGCATCAGTGAAAAAGTTGTAATGGTTTATTTACTCTTTTATAATTGAATATGCATACATGTCACTATGCTATGTGTGACATTAATAAAGATGTTTGATAATGAAAAATAAAATAAAAACCTAGTCAAGCAATCCTAATTAGCAAAACCAAACCAAATATTGAACTGCATTCTATGGGTATAAAATAAATGTTCACTAGAAGAGAAGAGCGTGACCAAGGAAAAAATCAAAACAGCATTGGTTAGAATGCTTGATGCAGATATGCCAAATTAGCATTTCCTAACAAATACTATTCTCTCTTTTCAAGGGAAGAAAACAAGAAGATCACGCCTTTCTAATAAATTTGTATTGAGTATACCGTTGGAATCATTGATCTTTAGGGATCGGAAAGACTGTTTGCACTACACGGTGAGAGACAGCATGTATGTATGATAAGAAGACCTTTTCATAAAGTTCAAGGATTATTCTACATGTAAGTACAAGGGTGATGTGGATATATGCCATGACTGTTGGAAATGCTACAAAGCTTTGCATCACTGATGAAGTTAAACTAAATTTGCCAAATTCACTTTTATGATAATACATTTTTTTGTTTTTTTTAATGCAAATTAGCCTTTGTTTTTCATGTTTTGCAACTTTGTCTTTGGGTTGCATAAATGGGAAATTTGGTTACAGGGAAGTATTGGCAAAGCATTAATTTAAAGTTACACATAAAAGCTTCAGCAGTTAATTTTCTGCTCCACAGGTGGAGAGGTTTTAATATTAATTAGATGAGGAAGGTACTGTAAGCTGCAGAAATGCTTCATTTAAAATGAAAACAGAAGCACAACTGAGAATAAGATGAGCTCAGTTTGACTCTGAGTTAAGTCCTGACTATTGCTGGTCAGCTGGTTTTACCAGCTTGTAGCTAGATTATAGCAGAATGTATGCGGAGTGCAGCAGTAGAGAACAGCACCTTTGCCATATGATAGAGCACTTTGTATTGCTGATACATTGTCCTCTTCTTCTACCTCACTAAGATGTGCGTAGCATTCTAACATGTAACCTTTAGAGGAATTAAGAACTCTGATAAACTTCCAGGAAGTGGCGTGAGCTTTTGGCCTCTATAAAACCTCATCAGTGGCAGAGTGTCATAATAGCAGGAATATTTTAAAGTTTTAAGTATCCCCTTTCATGGCAATGATACTACTGGTAGCTCCATTTTTATCCTAATACCCTAAATCTCACTGGATGACTAACAGCAGAGTAGCAAGAGTTTACATCCACAGTCCCTTTCACTCCCAACTTCTGTATATTCCTTCATTCAGTTTCTGATACTGCTTTATCTTGTTTACTGTTATTGCAGTCAGAGACTATCCAAGCAAGCAACAGGCATAAGACAGAGCACCACTCCTGAATGGGATTCTAGTCCATCACTGAATGTATACATGTATACAAAGACATACATAAAATTACATCTACAGGTGGCTTATAAATGTGCAATTTGAGTTACTCTTCATTGGTTTTATTAAATTGAGAAAAATAACTCAAAACTGTAATAAAAAGGAGAAAACTTTTTTTTGCAGTGGGCAAGCCTGCTGTATCCCTATACAACAGTGGAGAAAAGTGATAAAGCATTGCAGCACACTTTCAGCATGCACAATTAAAATGCATGGACTGAAGTTTCAGCCCACAAGAGAATTGATGCAAAATTAATCAATATGAATGGGAGGTGTGACAAAATGGAAATACTGCCAGCCCAGCTAACTGGAATTTTGTAAATAATTATATGTCTTTTGTGAGTATTAATATGATTTATACAGAAGTGTGTGTAAAGGTGTAAAGTATTGAGCTACAATGTAAATACACCATGAACTGCTGACTTAGAATAGAAATGTAAACTATTGTAATTGTGTAAATGTATATGTTTTAACAGTAGAAACTAGAACATAGAGGGTTAATGTGCAAAACTTCAAGAAATAAGTTGAAATTAAATTATTTTATGATTGTGCTATAAAATTTATCTCTCAGTTTCAGTTCAGTAGCAGACACAATGTCTAGAGCTAGAAGTTTTTGTATTATCTTTAAGAGAGGTAATTACTAGGTTTGAAATGCAGAAGTGTTGTATTGTTTTATGACTTCAAGGGTCTTCCAATATCTGAGAGATATGTATTTTTCACAGAGAGATGCTAAACTTCTGTTAGTTTCTGACAAAGAGAGTTTAGCTTGGGAACTAAAAGTCAGGTGACAAAAAGTAATGTCATCCAAGCTAACCCAACAGTAATATTTGATATTAATTTAAGAACTCTCTCAGAGAGAGACTGTGCATTTTGTATTTTGTCTTTGACCAGGGAATATCCACTCATCTGCACTTGCCTTGCTTTAAGTTTCTAGGGCATAGTAACCCCTTTAGATTCAGATAGGAATATTGTATAGTATAGTATAGTTTAGATGTTTTCTTTTTTATCTGAGACTGACCTGCAATGTTGCTTTAAATATCTCCTGTGATTTTGAATTCTGAAGTCACTGTGAATA
This sequence comes from Protopterus annectens, assembly GCF_019279795.1. Classification (NCBI taxonomy): domain Eukaryota; kingdom Metazoa; phylum Chordata; order Ceratodontiformes; family Protopteridae; genus Protopterus; species Protopterus annectens. The sequence continues at coordinate 884,164,334 of NC_056735.1, read as the reverse complement.
CATGTTTAGTATTGTCTTCTTCTTTTATTATTTATTATTAAATATCTTTAAACCTATCTTTGTGGCTCATATTTATGAGACATATTTAAACTCTTAGAGTACTTGCATATCTATAAGGTGACACTGTACAGGCCACTCCTAAATAGCCTTGCTCTTGGTCAGACTACCGTTTGGATAATAGTAACATTACACAGTAGGATTGGGCACCCTTTGTTAAGGACCTTAAGTAGCTGATAAAGAGTTGGCTGGTGGCAGATGCAACTACCTTATAGTTTAGGCAGAAGGGGGCATAGCTAATAAACCTGTGCCAACCTTTCCCAGGTGTGTGTGTGTGTGTGTGTGTGTGTGTGTGTGTGTGTGTGTGTGTGTGTGTGTGTGTGTGTGTGTGTGTGTGTGAGAGAGAGCTACTTGGGCAGGGACACAAAGCACTGGTTGGACAGAGAGGGTGGTGGAGGTTTTGTCTTGGCCACTCAGTTGAGATCTCTACCCTATAACTGTGCCAGTGGGGACTCTTATTGAGGATCTGGAGAAAGAGAGAGAAACCAGCCCCAGACTGACTGTGATCTCTGTGTGCTCTTAAGGGAAATTGCACTTTACTGTGTGTGTACTTGTCATCCTCCCAGTGTATACGTTCGCCACTGTTGCCAGTGGTGAGGATTGAGGCTCCTTGATTACTGGGCCAGTGCAGGGGCGTCACAGGAGGTAATTTGAAACCCTGGTAAAACTGTACAAGGATGAAGATAGTACTTGCAGTTTGCACACAAAAAGGCAGCTCAGATAGGAACTGGAGAACAAGGCAATGTGAAGTGATAATGTTTAACATCTGTTAACTGTAAATATAAATGATATATTCATGATTATTATTACTATTATTAATATTCCATTTCTCTTCAGAGGTTCAAATTGTCTATCTTTTTTAATGCACCCTCCTTCTAGTTGTCTGCTCCAAAAGTATTAGTTGCTGTTGAAATATTAATATTTTGTGACCTGACCTCTTAGTTCTAAACTACTACAAGGAGAATGCCATGTATTTCTACATTTAAAGCCAACAGATTTTTCTCATGGTTGAGCTGTTTTGCTCAGCATGCTAAACCCTCAATGATCATTCTGTGAAATTGTACTTTAAGACTCACCATCCTAGTTCATGCAGGTGCGGGTGGTGCCAACTTGATTGACATCCAGTTTGGGCTTTCAGTTAAGTATGGTGGTTGGGATGCATTTTAAATGTTATTTTACCTTTGCATTTTCTGAACAGTAAAATTAGTTTAAAGTAAAAAAAAATATGAAACTCTAATATTAGGCATTATTTACTTAATGTCATTGAATGACAGTTACACACATCCAGCAAGGAGGCTGCCCTACCCTGCACCGCCTACTATTTACTCATTTTAAATGCTTTGCAGTTCTATGGCGGGGTGCAGGGAGAGACAGAAGCCCACCGGTGAACAGTCTTTTTAAAATTTTATTTTCTTAAGAAAATCTTGTTTCATATTAATGTTTAATGCTTGAAAATGTAGGTATAACATTATAATCAAAATGTGAATCAATGTCATAGGGGGTGGCACTTGCTACTGCACATCTTGGTGAGTCCAAATGTAAAATATCGCTAACCTTTCTAAGTAATTTCACCTTCTAATTCATATCCCAACTCCAAGAAATATTTCAGATTTGTCTAAATTACTGACTTCATTGAGTTAACCTCCCATATAATTCCAGTATATACATATATATATATTTTTTTCAAGCCTTGTTATGATACTATAATTGCAATAACCAAGAAACCAAGATGCCATCAGAAAGTTTAGAAGGTAGTAGTTCGTAGGCCCCATCCTCAGTGATCTCATCAAGATTTTCAGTATTTTTGATTACATGTATGTCTAAATTCCAGAGTTTGTTGCACGTAACTGTGACACTGTTCATCAGTACATAAATGTCCAGCTTATGCTTAGCTAACATCTAAAACCTAAGCATACACTGAGCACATCTTCCATGATTTTGCCCCTGGATTCTCCTATATTATATCCCAAGCTGAGGTCTTACGGTCCTGAGATGATAAGTACTGGTTGCAGGTGTTGCCCAGTCATACAACAGTGCTTCCACCGGATTCATCCCAGTTCTGCTCATACATCTATAACTGTAGATCTCGTATCACTGTGAGTGACATGATAGGATGACCTTTTCTTCTTGTTATGAGAAATGTAAACATAAGGAGTCCAGTAGGGTTTCACTGTAGACCCATTAACCTTCTATGTATTTGATGAAAGCCTTCCTAGCCCCTGGGGAAATGCAGATACCACTCTGCATACAAATATGGTGGTGGTACTGTGGTAGTGTTGTCACCTCACAGTAAGACGCTGTCCGGTTCGATTTTTAGGTAGAGCGTCTTCTGCGTGGAGACATGCGTGAATGGGCGTACCTTCGTTGAAGGTTGTGCATCAGGCCTGGCAAGCCTGTATGTAAAAATCAACTGCCAATCATTAGTGGACCAGAGTTCCGCTGTGGCGACCCTAACCGGGAAAAGCCGAAAGACACAAACAATTAAGTTAATTCCATTTCTGGTGCACTCAGAAGAATGTTACAGTTTGACTGTACAGTTACAGACTGTTACAGTACATCTAAGGAATGAGCCCAAATTAACAGACTGTTCTTTATATCACCTGCAATCCCTTATTTTCATTAACTAATTTTCCATCTCTGCTATAAGTAGAGAAGGTAATGACTTTTTAATATTTTTCTGGAACTCTTATTTTATTTATTTATCTGTTACTTGTTTATTAAATTCAGGAATGCAAAAAATGTTAATTCTTGAAAACTATAACCGCACTTAACAAACAACTATTTAGGAAGTATGCAGAACAGAACTTTCAGTGGTAAACAATGGCACAAGACCAAACACACAGACATTGGGATAAAGATGAGTTCTCCCCTTTCCAAAAAGCATGGTAGCATATTGAAAGAAAACTTGTCTCTGCCATATGAAACACTCATTTACTCATTTTTTTAAATATATGAATATTCAGTACCATTTGCTGTTTCATCAATTAATGGATAAGCATTAGAAACGCACAAAAATTCCTTCAACCTGAAATAAATGATCAGATCCTGTGTTCTTCCAAGAATTATTTATAAAATGCAAAACCGGTAAAGGAATACTGTTAGTTTTCAAGTTTCTGCCTACTTACCATGCTTCATTAGTAATTGTTTGTTTTTTCTCATACACTGTATGCAGTAGCAGACCACATGAACTGTTGAACTAAATCTAGCAGATGATTTTATGTGTGTGTGTGTGTGTGTGTGTGTGTGTGTGTGTGTGTGTGTGTGTGTGTGTGTGTGTGTGTGTGTGTGTTTGGGGGGATAAGAACTAACATTCTTAGCTATTAATTAAAAGTTTATGACTTCCATGGAAAGAACATTCCTGGCCTACCCATAACAGAACTGTAGATATCCCTTAGGACTGGAATTTTTACCATGGGAAATGTATCTAAAATGGTGACTGGTGTGCAGGGGAGAAAAACGTGTCTACTATGAAATGCTGACTTTTTGAAAGTTGACATTCTAATTGGATGGAAAAAAATACCCAAAATTCAAAGTGATAAAAGCTTCTATATATACAAACTTCGCAGTTGCACCAACTCGAAGAAGGGAAAAATCTCCCCAAAGAAGTAGATTTCCTATAGGAAACAGCATCTGTCTTTTTTTCTGCGTGTCACCAATGCTCGAACAGTTTCACCTGGAGTGTGTGTAGGAGAGCTGAGAAAAACAGATAACATATGCCAATGCTATTGATTTTGGGATCAATGTTACTCTACAACCATAAACATTTAAAAAAACTCATTCTGAATAGCATAACTGTTATGTAATCTCAGTGACTCAGAGTCAGGTAAGCCAAACAGGCATAAGTGTTTTTCAGCAGTGGTAAGCTGGGAGCACTGTTCAGTTAATTTACTTCCTCAGAATCACACAATATATACACTTTAATATAAGATAAATGGTTTGCAATCAATGGCATCTCCATTCCAAAGTTAGAGTAGACACATTGCATCAATATAATAATGGTTAACTGACTCACTCTTAGAGTATGTATGCATTAGCAATTCCATACTTCTCAGTTGTCCCTGATTTTCAGGAACATCACTGAATTTGACTCAGATTTTCTCTGGCCCTCTTAATCGCTCCTACAATTGATTACTTTTGGAGAAAAGGCAGTGAATTACCCAATGAATAATACTATTAGAGTCATAGACTTCTTTTACTTCAGAAAATTCATATTAATTCACATTATCTTATTTCCACAATGTCACAAGTTAATAATGCTAACATATTTCAGTCTGTCCCAGATTGTCCATGATTATTTCTGGATTTAACTGGGATTCTGTTGAGATTTGTCTCTTAATTCATTGAGAGTGGTGATTTCAGCCTGTCTTCACTCATTTCCTTTTTTCTTGTCATTTCCTGTAATGTCTCAGACTTGAAGAGCATGTGAAAAGTCATCTTTCTTTCATCTTTTTTCCTAATGCAGTTTTGAATAGCAGGAGTCACATCTGAACAGTTCAGGTTACCATCCATACTGCTTAAGAAGCACCTGATAGAAATGCTATGATATATATCTGTTTACATGCTGTACCTAAGTTAGCATTCTAAACATATTAATATGTGGCTACATAAGAATCTAGCTAAGTAGCCAATGCATTAATACTTATGTAAAGGAAAATATATATGTTTATCCTTGCCTTTTCCATTAAAAGTGTTTCATAGTTGTCACTAGATGGTTTAGCCTAATTTGTTTGAATATCTTGGTTTAGATAATTGGCAAAATGTACAATGATATCTAATTGGAGGACAAACAATGTTCTTCATATGGACATAACATATTCATAACACAGCTGCAGTTGCCTAAGCTATGTGTGTTATATCCTGCCAGAGATATAACAGTTGGCCATCTTTCAACGCTTCAGGGCACCTTCCATTCACCCAAACTGCTAGTAGGTTCATGCTGAGCTGCCTAAAAGACAGATTTGGAAGTCAGGCCCTTCAGGACTTTCCTGCTGCCAAAGTGAGAACTCCTCTGCAGAAGGTGAATACTCCATTATTTCTCTAGCCCCACATGGAGAGCCCATTGCAACACCCGTCTTTTGTAAATAATATCTCCCTTCAAACATGAAATAATTGTTAGTCAGGATTAAGTCTAAAAATTCTTGTATAAGCTTGATTTCCCTTGCTGTACTGCCCTTATCTAACATATCTCCATGTGGGGCTAACTTCGCCAACCTTGTGATGGCCCATTGGGAGCATCGGACAATGTGTTCATTATGTTTGATGCTGTAATTGAAGACATTCCTAAGTTTATGAACTATTTGAATGATTCTACAAATTTTTTGTCTTTTACTTACAGTTCAAATACAGAAAGAATAGTGTATTTGGATATAGAATTATACAAGGACAGGGGGAATAAATTGTTTAAAGCGAAGATTCATAGAAAACCCACCTATTCTAATTCTTTCCTCCACTATAACAGTGGCCACCTCCACCAACAAAAGAGATCTGTTGTCAAGGACAGCTGCTGAGGGTGGCCAGTATGATTTCTGATGAAGAGGAATTTCATGTAGAATGTCAAACCTTGAGGGAAATGTTTCTGAAATGTGGGTATCCTAGTCAACTTCTGGAAGAAATGATATTTGAAGTGCAAAATAAGAGAAATAATGGAGTATTCACCCCAATCCTTGCAAGTAGACATGAAGTTCATAACATCCCGATGTTTTCAATTGAGCAGAATCAATTGATAAGGGTGAATCCGCTTAGCGTGACCTTTATCACATCATTTAGTACTGAGGCTAACATAGTGTGACAAATTTTATATATAAATTGGACTTTACTTAGTTCAGATACAAACCTCAGTTCTATTCTTAAGCGTAGACCTAAAATTGACAGAGAGTCTTATGCCTCCATGGCCAGGGCTTCTGTCGATGATACATGTGTGGTGCCTTTGCAACCCCTGGTCTGACTGCCACTATTCCTGAGCCTTCTGGCACTGCCCCATGGGAGGCTGTCATGGCAGAAGGCCAGCCACATTGGTGAGTACCACACCGACATTGGTCAGGTCTGACGCAGCTTTGCAGGCCTTATCATCTGATGCTCGAGTGTTGGTAAATGAGGGAGAGAGTGGGATTCCATAGGTAGTCATATGTAAGCAAATCCCAGGGAACCAGATAGAGATCGCTGCCACCTCCCCCCCCGCCCCCTGTGTCTTGAGAACTTGATTTCACAATCCCAGATTCCCAAACCCCGGAGGTTGATTAGCTTGCACCAGGCCACACTACCTTAACTTTTGGATTCATCTAACCAGGGTAATGAACACGCCCTGATTAATCTGGCCCAGGAGTTCATGGCTTTCATGAAGTCTAGGGGGCCCAGCCAGCCACAGGTTTACTGTTCCAGAAGCTTCTTCTGGTAAAAGTAGGAGGGATGTTTCTCACCAGGAGGACTCAGACTCCAAAGAAGAGGAAGAACTGTTTTATGTAGAACACCTCCCTCATCAGTTTTTCCCTGGGTCAGATTCATAAGCAAATATTAGGATAACTGCCCTTATGGACCTTTATAAGACTAACTAATTTATCTTCCAAAGGTGGGAATCAAACCCTGTATCTTGTGTCTGTATGTTTAACACCATAACTATTATACCAACCCCATCCTCTCCTTGATGACACTCTTTCTTCTGTCTCCTCCCTAAGGACTTATCCTTTGGGAAACTCTGCACATGATGAAGTAGGTATTCATTTGGGAGAGCAAAGAGTTTCCTCAGGTCTTAACTCATTACAGAGAGCTCACCAGTCTGCCATCTCCCAGAACTTTAGGTATTCCACCTGTACAAGTGGTTTTGATGATGTCTTTGAGGACATCTCACTACAGTGTGACTCTCTTCTTCATGCCCTAGGAAGACAGATTGCTTCTACAGAGTGCTTGGCACCTACAAGCACCTTTATGGGCTCCAACAGGCAGATCCCTCAGTGGTGTCTACTGAATCTGCCAGGAGTGCAGCCAGACATCCTTTGCCAAATGATAGAGAGAGCAGAATGCTGGATAGATTTGGTAAAAAGACTGGTACCAATCAGCTACCTTGACTATGAGGGCTCTTAACTGCTAGTTTCACATTAAAGTACATGGAGTCTTTATGAATAAAGATCATTACTAAGGCAGAGGGGATCTTTGACAAGAATCTGCAGAGGGTCAACATGGAGACAGCTAGGTCAAGACACTAACTAAAATGTCGTTATAATGCATTAGATGCATTATGTAAGGTGGCTGCTATAGTGTCTGGCATGTGGAAATGTGTGGCTGAGGACACAAACCCTTTAAAACCAGGTAGAGGCAAAACTCTTCTTTGGTACCTCTGCTAAGAAAGTTTTTAAAAAACTGGATATGAAAGGGAAACAAATGAAAAAAGTTAAAGAATGTTATTTGTCTCCCATACCTAGATATGACAGGAAGCACCCCTGCCTCCAAAGCAATAAAAAGGGAGGCCTCCCTGAGATGAGACCAAGACAGAGCGGAAAGTGGCAAGCTAATTAACAAACTGCACCTGGAGGATCCAAAGATCCAATGCCCCCCCCCCCCCCCCCGAGAGCAGCTGTGATTATTCACAGCATCAACCCTTCAAAGCACCTCACCCCCAATCCCCTCCCCATAGAAGGGAGACTTTCCTCCTTCTTACAACAGTGGAAAGTCATCAACAGAGGCCAGTGGCTTTTAAACATCATAGAAAGAGGATATTTCATCTAGTTCAGAGACCCCTCTTTTCTTGGAATGCCAAAGCCTCCAAAAGACCAGCAGAGACTTCTTTCCCCAGTCCTAACGGAGCCTAACAACCCGTCCCTGCAGGAGAAGAGGGCACAGGGTTCTACTCAAGAATATTCCTGGTCCAAAGAAAGGAAGATACCTTATAACTGTCAAAGATAAATAAGTTCATCCACTTACTGAAGTTCAAAATACTAACCTTGCAAAAATTACTGCCTATGAACTTCAAGGGAGCCTATATTGGTGACCCTAGACTTAAAGACACCTACCTTCATGTTCCTGTAGCCAAGGAAGACAGAAAATATCTTTGTTTTCTGGCAGGAGGATTAAACTACCAGTTCTGTGATTTACCATTTGGATTATCTACTGCTCCCAGAGTATTCACTGTATGTCTAGCACCTAGCCCATTGCAGAACTCTTGGAGTATACATTTACCCTTACCTGAATGACTGACTGATCTGGGGAAATCCACCTTGGAACTTCAGGCAGCTCTGAAAATCACAATGGATTGCTTTCAGAAGGTAGGCTTCACCCTCAACCTCTGCAAGTTTCAACTACAATCACAGATAAGAAACCTCTTTCTGGGTGCATTGATAGACACGATGCAACAAAAGATCTTCTTACCCCAAGAAAAGGTCTTCCATCTGACAGTCGCAGCAAGGGAATTCCCAAGAATGCTGGAATACATGGCATCCTGCATCCTAATGGTACCCCCTGCAAAACTGCACATAAAGATATTCCAGTGGTTACTAAAAATCACTTGAGAACAGTTCTCTCATCTTTTAGAAACCCTGGTGTCCTTTCTTCTCTGCCTAGGAAAGGAATTAATTTAGTATCAAAGGCATTCTACAGAACCCAAGGGGAAAGCTTCTGTCTATTAGACACAGACAAAATTATAACCTCAGAGAGCTCAAGCATAGCCTGGGGAGCACACTTATGGCTGATGAAGGTACAGGGAATATGGACTCCATAACATAGGAAATGACACATAGACCAAAAAGAAATGCTGGCAGTGTTTCAGGCAATAAAAACCTTTCAAAGTAACTTGACTACAGGAACATTGCAGATTTGGACAGGCAACACCAACGTTATGTGGCATATAAATAAACAAAGAAGGGGGTACTCAGTCATACCCTATGTGTAGTTTAGCAATAAAAGTATGGCTTCTGGCACAACAAATACAACAGCATCTTACATTCTCAGCCAGAACAACACATTATAAGATTCCCTGAGCAGGGACCTTCTGGACCCCAATGTATAGATGCTGAAGAAAGAGAGAGAAAGAGAGAAACAAATCTTCGGGACCTCACCTACGAATGGGAAAATCCCAGTATAGATCTCTTTGCCTCTCCACTGAACACACAGTTACAAGGAGTCTGCTCCAGAATCCCTTAAACATGGTCAGTGAGAGAAGATAACTTCTTCAAATGGGCAGATTTCTGTATACCTTCTTTCCATTACCCTTAAACCCCAGGGTACTACTGAAAGTGAAGTCAGCCAGGCCAAGCTTGATATTCATAGCTCATTTTTGGCCAAAGCAGCACTGGCTCTCACTTCTGTTGATCCTCAGTGAGGGGAGATACTACACTCTTCCCCTGGTGATAGATCTACTCATCGAACACAAGGGTTTGCCATTCATACACACCTGAACACACTTAAACTAACAGCCTGGAGGATTGGATTCTAATGCCACACAATGCATCTTATTCTACTAAAGTGTTATCTATCTTAAGAGAGGCAAGATATCAAACTGCCAGAAAATCATACTTATCAAAGTGGAAAAAGATTTTCTATTTGGTGCCAGGCCAAAGGTATGACACCACTCAGTACTGGCATGAATCAAGTGCTGGAATACCATTCAGAATTATTTAAGGAGGGCCTTTCTTACTCTAGTATTAAGATACATGCATCTGCCATTTCTGCTTGCATACCTTGCTCTCTGCCTATCTGTACTCACTCCCATTTGAAACAGTTCCTTAAAGGGATAATACACCTGAGACCACCCAGGAGGAATCCTGTACCCCCTTGGGACCTGAACAATGTATTGGAAAAGCTTACCCTGCCACCTTTTGAGCCAGCTGTGTTAGCCCCCCTAAAGATGTTTACCTGGAAGACTACCCTGCTGATAGCAATTACACCAGCCAGGCAGGTATTAGAACTGCAGGCTTTAATGTACAAAGAGCCCTTATCTGTATTCCATAGGGCTAGAGCTACCCTGAGAACTAACCCTTCCATCATGTCCAAGACAGCGTCAGAGTTTTATTTAAGTCAAGCATTACACTTAGCAGTGTTCTTCCCTAATCCTCAGAATAAAGCTGAAGAAATTCTGCATTTGCTGGATGTGCTCCAAAAGATCAGGTACTATCAACAGGACATCGTTCCCAAATAGAGTAGAGTAGAGTAGAGTAGAGTGACTTTTTTGTGATTTTGTAGAAGGAAGAGAAGGTAGGCCTGTCTCCAAACAGACTATTTCAAATGGATAGCTAATTGTATTACCTTTTGCTATACTCATCATGAAAAGCAATTATTGACATCTGTCAGGGAGCATTTCATGAGACAGAGCAGCCACCATTGCCTACTCTAAGGGTGTCCCTACTCAGGCCAACTTGGAACCTGTCACCTGATCTTCAGTTCGTACCTTCACCAAGCAGTTCCATTTAGGCATTGTATCCAGTGTTAGGGCAGGTTTTGATACTGCTGTTCTACACAACCATCTGTTCCAGGACCCTCAGAAAGCCAAGCACCCAATCTGTAGTATTGGGAGTCCTCCCAAGAATCAGTACTGCAGCAGTGACTACAAAGAATATAGTACAGTTGTGTTACATTTACCATAATTGTAGATGTTCAGGTAGATCAATGTTGTAATGCCAACTTTCACCCTCCTTTCCCTCTGTCTGCTTGGCCTTCAATTGCCAGGGTTGGGGTGGGTACCTAAAATGTTTCTCATCCTCCTCTTGTACCCCCTTCCTCTCCTTCTATCCCATGGTCACTCTGCCTCAGGATTTAGACATCTGAGATGGTCATGTTGTCCTGAGGCATAGGACTAACTTCCACAACCTAGAAAGACCTTAAGATGGCACTGACAGATGCCAGCCTTATACCCTGATGTCTGGATGGTTGTCCTTGGATGTTCATTGGCTGGGGATGATGCAAAGACTCTGGGAATTAGGCTGGTCACAGGCTTCAGTATGGCAGGAAAACCCATGGGTTAGTACTGTGACAGCGATCTACTTGAACATTTGCAATTATAGAGAAAAAAACTGCCTTGGATGTCTCAAACTTGTGTAACACAGCACAAATTCAAACAAAAACACATGAAACTTCATGAGAAGGATTCAGTGACTCCACTTTTTCTTGTGTTTCTGTCTTTATTGGAAAGGCTCACCCAGACTCTGCTACACTTTGCTGTGAGGGAAAGGTTAGTTTACTTTTTATTTGTTGTATTTTGTATTCGTTTATTGCCTTTTTATATTTTGAGTGCTTTGATTTGTTTTCTTTACCTTGTGTTTTGCTTGTATTCTGCTTTTCACTGCATATTAAAACTTCAAAAGACCCACAGCTCTGTCTCTTGTGAGTCAGGCAGAAATTAGAACTGATCAATTAAGGACTCATACATAAGACAGAAGAGGTCACTTAAGGTTAATCATCTGTGAACTGAGGGGGTGGGGCTAGGAACTAAACCTTCTATTTAAGGGGTAAAATAAAACATTTCAGAGCTTTATTGGAAAGGCTCACCCAGACTCTGCTACACTTTGCTGTGATGGAAAGGTTGGTTTGCTTTTTATTTGTTGTATTTTGTATTAGTTTATTGCCTATTTATATTTTGAGTGCTGTGATTTGTTTTCTTTACCTTGTGTTTTGCTTGTGTTCTGCTTTTAACTGCATATTAAAACTTCAAAATACTCCACAGCTCTGTCTCTTGTGAGTCAGGCAGAAATACCACTGTCTTTCTCGTTGCCTGCCTCTTATGTTAATTTGACCATATATCTCATTTCCTCTCCGCTTTTACTGGCTTGTGTGAATAAGCTCAAAATTATCATTTTGTGAAATCACCCCCCTTCAACTATTTAAATTTATTGGCCATTCTACTGTATTCCATAGTACCAGAATACAAAAGTGATCACCCCCTTTCAATCTATCTTGCTGTTTTAAAAATAGTGACTCTCCACTAAAACTTAACTTTTTAGACAGGTAAAACTTAAGTTACCTACTTTTACATCTAACTTCTCTAGTGCACACTGCAGTGTTTAGGATAAACCATTCTTTTCATCTTACCTTTAAGCATCCCTTTGACTATAGCACTTGCTCTGATACCTGCTGGAAAGCTCTAGGAAGCCTTAAACTGATACAAGCACTCGACTCTCCTTATAAGGAGAAATTAATCATAGGCACTAAACAGCCTATAATTGCAAAGTACCTTGTTAAGGTAAGGGGAAACAGCTCCTGTACTTTTCAAAAAAAAGCACCAAACCAGGCATGTCCAAGGGTCAGCTTCCGTTGATTTCTCCTGTCCACCTGGTGAATCTGGGCATACTGGGGCAATGCAGCAATTGCCTCATGTACACAGACAACCCTCTCCTTCTACCACCCAACACTACAACCTGTGAGAGATGCACTTACATAGCCAAACTGGAAGCAAAGCTCTCTCCACCCAAGATTGTGCTAGAAAGTCAAGAGGAGAAGGTTAACACCCGCACTACACCTCAAGCAACACATAGCCCTTCTAAACTCACACCATCACCCACACATAGCAACACTAAATCCACATATGTGGAGGCCCTTAACTGTAACCTGCACAAGCAACAAGGACCTTCGAAGCTGAAATGCAAACAAACACCAAGCACAACCAAAGTGTCACATAGCTCACAACACCAGTGTGCCACCCAGCAACAGCCCCTAAGGCAAGACAATGTACCTAACACTTTAGTCATAGGTGACTCTATAGTCAGGCACACTAATGTCCCACTCACCAGGCTGAACAAGGAGAAAGTTACAGTGAGCTGCCAGTCGGCTGTCAGGATCCGCCACATAACTCATGCACTCAAGTCACTCCACAAGTACAAATATGACTCTGTCATTGTTCATGTTGGAGTGAATGACTTGAGACATGGAAGAGCTCTTGGATCATGTGGCCCAGGCAGTATGACTCCTAGCCCTGAGTAGCATCCTGCCTTCCCAGAATGATACCTCAATATAAGGACAAAATGATTGACTTCAACAATTGGCATCCAGTATCTGTCTTCCTGGGACGACATGATTGATAGACATGCTTTGCCAGAGATGGTCTTCACCGGATTCAGGTTACTGGCAAAGGCTCTTGCCACCTCTATAGTGCCTTTTTTAGGCAAAGTTCAAAGGAAAAAAACACCACCGTAACAGGTACAAGCATGCAAAATCTGAAGGTAATGCTACTCAATGCTAGAAGTCTAAACCTCAAAATGCACTCTCTCGAGGCACTCCTAAAAATGGAGAACATCGATATCTGTGCAGTAACTGAGACCTGGTTCAAGGCTCCAGAGAGCACCCCTGCAATACCAGGCTACAACTCTTACCACACTTTTCGGCCACCAAACCAGGATCAAAACACTAAAGGTGGAGGAGTGTCCATATTCACCAAGGATATTCACACTACCAGGTTAGTTGCCCAACACAATGCATCTGAAATTCTCCAGGTGCAACTAACACTAGGTAAGACTGCAATCCAAATTGTAGCTTGCTACAGATCCCCCACCATGCCCCAAGATTCTCACCACACATTTCTAAACATACTGGAAAATATTAATATACAACCAAACACCCTAATACTGGGTGATTTCAACTACCCTGCCGTTAACTGGGAAAACTACTCGTGTACCAACACCTTTGGAATTCATAAATTCCAACACCCTGGATCAACTAATCCATAGTCCCACCAGGGGTTCCAATATCCTAAACCTGGTCATTACCAACATGGGAAATCGATGCTCCACTCCTATGGTCACCCCCTCATTGGTCAGGTCAGACCATAAGCTAATCACCCTTAACATCCACATCCCACCCCCCCCCCAGTAAGGAAACCTCCATAAAAAACTTCTCCAAAGCCAACTTCATGCTACTCAAGTCAGAAGTTACAAACTTCATGACACCCATGCAGACGGGAACTGAAAATTTGGCTGCTGAGTCCTACACTAAGGCACTGTAAGAGCACATCCACTCATGCATGAATCATGTCATCCCAAATAAAACCAAGATGCTCTCCTCCAAAAAAGGAAGCCAATCTGGTGGTCCCCTGCCATAAACAAACTTTACAACAAAAGGAAGAAACTGTTGCAGAAAAGAGGAAAATCCCAGGATGCAAAAAACTCCCTTACCAGCCTCAGTAAAAAGCTGAGATCCCTCATAAAATTCTCCAAAGCTAGTTTAAAATTGCCAAAGATTCCAAAGACAACCACAAGGCATTCTATAACTATGTCAAGAATCTAAATGGCAATGCTCAGATCTGCTCTGAGCTGCAACAGAATGGCATTAAATATACTGATCCCAAGGATATTGCCAATATCCTGGCAGATCAATTCAATGCCAACTTCACCCCCCCCCCAAATGGCCCATCTCAATACTGGAAGATTGCCAAATTCCGGTAATAACGGCCACACAGGTAAAAAACGCACTCTCCAAAGCTAAGAATACAGCATCCATGGGACCAGATGACATCCAGGGCTATGTACTACATGAACTACAAAATGAACTGGCACCTCACCTAAGTGTCATGTTTAATCACACCCTCACCTCAGGCTTCATGCCCACTGAATGGCGCACAGTTACAGTTATCCCACTCCACAAGGGGGGATCCACCTTGGATCCTGGGAACTACCGCCCCATCAGTCTGACGAGCCTGATCTGCAAGGCCATGGAACGTATTATCATGGAACTTATAACCAAAGACATTGGCAACCTTAAAATACTGGACCCCACCCAATTTGGGTTCGTGAAGGGATGATCTTGTCTCCTAAACCTGATTGACTTCTTCAAATCAGTCTCCAGAACCGTGGACGAGGGTAAAGCAGTCCACACAGCCTATCTGGACCTTGCCCAGGCCTTTGACACCATCCCCGACTCTGGAATCATAGATAAACGTACTAAGTTGGGCATTAATCCCTACATCACTCGATGGGTTGCCAACTGGCTTACCGACAGAACCCACACTGTAAAAGTAGCTGACTCCAAATCCAGCTCCATACAAGTGACAAGTGGAGTACCTCAGGGTTCAGTCCTGGGACCTCTCTTGTTTGGCATCTACCTCGCCTCTTATGTTAATTTGACCATATATCTCATTTCCTCTCCGCTTTTACTGGCTTGTGTGAATAAGCACAAAATTATCATTTTGTGAAATCACCCCCCTTCATCTATTTAAATTTATTGGCCATTCTACTGTATTCCATAGTACCAAAATACAAAAGTGATCACCCCCTTTCAATCTATCTTGCTGTTTTAAAAATAGTGACTCTCCACTAAAACTTAACTTTTTAGACAGGTAAAACTTAAGTTACCTACTTTTACATCTAACTTCTCTAGTGCACACTGCAGTGCTTAGGATAAACCATTTTTTTCATCTTACCTTTAAGCATCCCTTTGACTATAGCACTTGCTCTGATACCTGCTGGAAAGCTCTAGGAAGTCTTAAACTTGTACAAGCACTCGACTCTCCTTATTAATAAGGAGAAATTAATCATAGGCACTAAACAGCCTATAATTGCAAAGTACCTTGTTAAGGTAAGGGAAAACAGCTCCTGTACTTTTCAAAAAAAAGCACCAAGCCAGGCATGTCCAAGGGTCAGCTTCCGGTGATTTCTCCTGTCCACCTGGTGAATCTGGGCATCTGAGGGGCAATAAGCAATTGCCTCATGTACACAGACAACCCTCTCCTCCTACCACCCAACACTACAACCTGTGAGAGATGCACTTACATAGCCAAACTGGAAGCAAAGCTCTCTCCACCCAAGATTGTGCTAGAAAGTCAAGAGGAGAAGGTTAACACCCGCACTACACCTCAAGCAACACATAGCCCTTCTAAACTCACACCAACACCCACACATAGCAACACTAAATCCACATATGTGGAGGCCCTTAACTGTAACCCGCACAAGCAACAAAGACCTTCGAAGCTGAAATGCAAACAAACACCAATCACAACCAAAGTGTCACATAGCTCACAACACCAGTGTGCCACACAGCAACAGCCTCTAAGGCAAGACAACGTACCTAACACTTTAGTCATAGGTGACTCTATAGTCAGGCACACTAATGTCCCACTCACCAGGCTGAACAAGGAGAAAGTTACAGTGAGCTGCCTGTCGGCTGTCAGGAACCGCCACATAACTCTTGCACTCAAGTCACTCCACAACAAGTACAAATATGACTCTGTCATTGTTCATGTTGGAGTGAATGACTTGACGCTCTCCCTGGACTACATGAAAAGAGACATGGAAGAGCTCTTGGATCATGTGGCCCAGGCAGGGATGACCCTAGCCCTGAGTAGCATCCTGCCTTCGCCTAGAATGATACCTCAATATAAGGACAAAATGACTGACTTCAACAACTGGCAAAGCTTCTGGTGTCATTCAAGGGGGATCCAGTATCTGTCTGCCTGGGACGACATGATTGACAGACCACGATGCTTTGCCAGAGATGGTCTTCACCTGTCTCCTCTGGGATTCAGGTTACTGGCAAAGGCTCTTGCCACCCCTATAGTGCCTTTTTTAGGCAAAGTTCAAAGGAAAAAACCACCACAGTAACAGGTACAAGCATGCAAAATCTGAAGGTAATGCTACTCAATGCTAGAAGTCTAAACCTCAAAATGCACTCTCTCGAGGCACTCCTAAAAATGGAGAACATCGATATCTGTGCAGTAACTGAGACCTGGTTCAAGGCTTCAGAGAGCACCCCTGCAATACCAGGCTACAACTCTTACCACACTTTTCGGCCACCAAACCAGGATCAAAACACTAAAGGTGGAGGAGTGTCCATATTCACCAAGAATATTCACATTACCAGGTTAGTTGCCCAACACAATGCATCTGAAATTCTCCAGGTGCAACTAACCCTAGGTAAGACTGCAAGCCAAATTGTAGCTTGCTACAGATCCCCCACCATGCCCCAAGATTCTCACCACACATTTCTAAACATACTGGAAAATATTAATATACAACCAAACACCCTAATACTGGGTGATTTCAACTACCCTGCCATTAACTGGGAAAACTACTCATGTACCAACACCTTTGCCCAATGGTTCTTGGAATTCATAAATTCCAATGCCCTGGATCAACTAATCCATAGTCCCACCAGGGGCTCCAATATCCTAGACCTGGTCATTACCAACATGGGAAATTGATGCTCCACACCTATGGTCACCCCCTCATTGGTCAGGTCAGACCATAAGCTAATCACCCTTAACATCCACATCCCACCCCACCCCAGTAGAAACCTCCATAAAAAACTTCTCCAAAGCCAACTTCATGCTTCTCAAGTCATAAGTTACAAACTTCATGACACCCGTGCATACGGGAACTGAAAGTTTGGCTGCTGAGTCCTACACTAAGGCACTGTAAGAGCACATCCACTCATGCATGAATCATGCCATCCCAAATAGAACCAAGATGCTCTCCTCCAAAAAAAGGAAGCCAATCTGGTGGTCCCCTGCCATAAACAAACTTTACAACAAAAGGAAGAAAATGTTGTAGAAAAGAAAATCCCAGGATGCAAAAAACTCCCTTACCAGCCTCAGTAAGAAGCTGAGATCCCTCATAAATTCCTCCAAAGCTAGTTACGAAACTAAAATTGCCAAAGATTCCAAAGACAACCACAAGGCATTCTATAACTATGTCAAGAATCTAAATGGCAATGCTCAGATCTGCTCTGAGCTGCAACAGAATGTCATTAAATATACTGATCCCAAGGATATTGCCAATATCCTGGCAGATCAATTCAATGCCAACTTCACCCCCCCTCACCCCCTAAATGGCCCATCTCAATACTGGAAGATTGCCAAATTCCGGTAATAACGGCCACACAGGTAAAAAACGCACTCTCCAAAGCTAAGAATACAGCATCCATGGAACCATATGATATCCAGGGCTGTGTACTACATGAACTACAAAATGAACTGGCACCTCACCTAAGTGTCATGTTTAATCACACCCTCACCTCAGGCTTCATGCCCACTGAGTGGCGCACAGCTACAGTTATCCCACTCCACAAGGGGGGATCCACCTTGGATCCCGGGAACTACCGCCCCATCAGTCTGACGAGCCTGATCTGCAAGGCCATGGAACTTATTATCATGGAACTTATAACCAAAGACATTTGCAACCTTAAAATACTGGACCCCACCCAATTTGGGTTCGTGAAGGGCCGATCTTGTCTCCTAAACCTGATTGACTTCTTCAAATCAGTCTCCAGAACCGTGGACGAGGGTAAGACAGTCCACACAGCCTATCTGGACCTCGCCAAGGCCTTTGACACCATCCCCGACTCTGGAATCATAGATAAACCTACTAAGTTGGGCATTAATCCCTACGTCACTCGATGGGTTGCCAACTGGCTTACTGACAGAACCCACACTGTAAAAGTAGCTGACTCCAAATCCAGGTCCAGACAAGTGACAAGTGGAGTATCTCAGGGTTCAGTCCTGGGACCTCTCTTGTTTGGCATCTACTTCTCTGAAGTACAGGCCAACACCAAGGGACTGGATAACAAAGTTCGCAGATGACTGCAAACTGGGAGCCATTATTGAATCCCCAAATGATGTCGATACTCTACAAAAGGGCCTTACAGAAACAAATGCTTGGTGCCAGAGCCATGGGCTCAAGCTCAATGCCAAGAAATGTATAGTTATCCCCTTTGGGAAAAAACATGTACCCATGAATTATCACATAGGTGTAGTACACTAAACACCGAAAGTGTGATAAGAGACTTAGGGACACAGGTGGACAGTGGTCTCACCTTCAATAACCACATCACCACAACAGTCCGGAATTCCTTCTATGTGTCATACCTCATCACTAAGGGCTTTTCATCCAGAAAAAAGGAGGTCATTGTCCCACTGTATTCATCCCTCATTAGACCCATTATAGAATACAACGCCCCATTTGGTATGTACCTCTCAAGACATCTGCAACAACTGGAAAGGCCGCAGAAATACCTCAATAAAAGAATCACAGGCCTAAAGCAGATGCCCTATGCTGAA
The DNA here is from genome assembly GCF_019279795.1 of Protopterus annectens. Taxonomy (NCBI): domain Eukaryota; kingdom Metazoa; phylum Chordata; order Ceratodontiformes; family Protopteridae; genus Protopterus; species Protopterus annectens. The sequence continues at coordinate 884,145,319 of NC_056735.1, read as the reverse complement.
AAACTACAGCTATACTCTGTCGCATATCGTCTACTCTGAGGTGATCTCTGCTTAACATACAAGGCCATGTCAAATCCAGAGCTGTTGGACATGCTACACTTATAGAAATCCCAATCCCTCAGAGCCACACGCTCCAGGGATCTAAACATTGTCATTACAATAAACAAAACATGCTGGAGGGATAGATTCCTGACCCAGAGACTCCCCAGACTCTGGAATAGACTGCCCAAACATGTCAAGCAGAGCACCTCTTTGGCCCTCTTCAAAAGGAACCTTGATGACTAGATGGGAGAATTCACCCAGGGATCACGTCAGTCGCCCTGCTAGACAGGTGTCCAGGGAAGTAAATAGTGTGGGAAGAAATAGCCAGGGATTTGTTATGGCTAGGCTTGTATAGGCCCTAGGGTCGATAGCCTAGTACCAACCTATGAACCTATGAATTTACATTTGCAATTATGTTAAGTGTAACACAACTGCACTTTCTTGTTTGTTTTATTTAAGGACACAATACAGGAATAACAAAAACAGTAGAAAAACTGTAGACCAAATGCTTGGATGCAACTATTATCCAGCAGTTTAGTGTTTATACAGTAAAAATATTATTCAACAATAAAAAGTGCAGCTGTAATCATTTGAACATCTAATGTTATGGTAAGCTTACTTACACAACTGTACTGTGTTCTTCATATTGATCACTGCTGCAGTAGTCCTAGTGACAGGGTTCAGTCCTGGGACCTCTCTTGTTTGGTATCTACTTCTCTGAAGTACAGGCCAACACTAAGGGACTGGCTAACAAAGCTTGATCACAATAGATTAGATAGACTTCGGAGGTGGAAGGACAAGGCTCCAGGAGCATAGTCCTAAAAAAGCCTGTCTTAGACCGGAAGAAGAAATCTAGTTTATTGGGCTTTATAAAAGTATGTACAGAGGACCAAGTTTCTGTGTCTATATTATTTCTAGAATCCAACCCTTTGCAAAAAGCCGCAGATGATGACAATGCACTGATGGAATGAGCCTTGACCATGCCTGGAATAGTTTTTGTTGTGGTGGGAATAACAAAAAGTAATAGCATGAGACAGTCATTTGGAAATATTCAGTTTTGACACTAGTCATCCTTTTTTCTTACCTTCATAAGAAATGATCAACTGATAGCATAACACAACTGTTTGGGAATAATCTGTTTTCACACTGGTTGCCCTTTTTTCTTACCTCCACCGGAAATGATAAACCAATCAGTTCTGAATAACTTGTTTTGTCAAGATGTACCTGAGTTGTCTGTGGATATGCAAGGTAGTATGTTTCCTTTCTCCCTCATTTTAGGCTCTGGATAGAAGGCAGGAAGATGGATAGATTGGCTTAAATTAAACTCAGATACCACTTTGAAGCAAGAGATGTTTAGTTCTCAAAGAAGCCCTATCTTTCTTAAAATGAGATAAGGCTGATCCACCATAAGAGCTTACAACTCCTGCAGAGGTCAAGGTATTAAGTAAAACTGTTTTCCATGTCAGAAACCTCAAGTCAGCAAGATGAGCTTTTCGAATGGAACAGAAATTGTTTTTTCTAAAATGAAATTAAGATCCCAAGGAAAAGCCACCTGCTAGGAGGCTTCTAATGCAACATCCCTTTCAAAAACATTTTACATGTAACTATACTGAAAGGGGGGAATCCATGGGCAGACATGTTGAAATAGTCGACAAATGAACCTTTATTGAGGAGTAAAACAGGCCATGGGATAGTAACTCACACAAATATTGTAAAATCAAAGACATACAAGCCCTGAATGGGTGCCAGTCTTTCGCTGGCACAAAGTAGAAAATCTTTTCCATTTGTCCACATATAATTTTCTGGTAGCAGGTTTTCTTGCCTCCATTAATATATGTTGCATGTCCTCAGAAAAAAAGGTGCCAAAAAGGAATAAAATTCCCATCATCCAGACAGTCAGTTGCAGTTGTTGGGGGTTGGGATGTATCAGATATGCCGGGTTTTGTGTGAGTAAATTCAATATGTGAGGAAGCTTGTTGTAATTGTCCCAGGCCATTTCCAGAAGAAGGGAGAGACACTGTTGCATGGGCCAGAAGGGATTCACCACAAAGATCTTTGAGGAGTCCTCCTGTATCTTCAGAAGTACCCTGGGTATTAGTGAAAAGGGTGGAGAAGCATACAGTAACATTCCTGTCAAGGAAAGGAAACGGCATCTGTCTTCCAGACTTTCTTACATGGAGTCCTGTAATAGAATTTTGTCAACTGATGTTTAGAGAGGAGGAAAGAAGACCTGTTTGAGTTGTTTCCCATAGATGGATCAACTCTTTGAATACCTTGTGATTCAGTTTCCACTTGCGAGGGTCTGTTCTGGTCCTGTTCAGCTTGTCTGCCATACAGTTTTGCTATGACAGAATTTAAGATGCCTGTAGAGTGAAATTATGTTGAAGGCACATAAGCTGTCTAAATAAGGAAAAATGTGAACACCTTACAGTTTGCAGTAGGCTATCACAGGAGCTAGACAATTTGTGAGTACCCTTGAAGCAGTACATAGGCCAAAGGGTAAGGCAGAGAACTGATAATGTGACCCAGACACAAAAAACTTAAACGCCTGATATCTGGATCTATAGAAATATGATGACCTACATCTTTTAAATATGAGGTCACTAGAAAACTCAACTGGGGAATAACAAGGTGTGAAGTGAAAGTATTTGTGAACTTAGGCACTACCACAGACTGGTTCAGATAGGAAATGTCCAGAACTGGTTTCCAAGAAGGTTCTTTGGAAGCAGAAATACCCTTAAATAGAGTTTTTGTAAATGAGTAGGAGGAACAGATTCTATCACCCCTGAGCCAGCATATGCTGGATGACAGGAGGGAAAATAAGACTTTATTCTGGTGGATGAGGAGGAATTCTTAGAAAAGGAGGAAGATACTTCCACTGTCACCTGTAGCCTTAATGGTTTCATCTCAGAGCCCATCTGTCTGAAACAATCTGTTGTCCAAGGGACAACTTTACATTTAGCCTTTCTGGAAGGATTAAGGGACTACTTGGGGTGGGGGTGGGGATCCTCACATAGTCATTCAGACTTAACAGACTGTCTTTTGTTCTAGGGATTCCTCTTTTTTTTGGAATCTTCCTACCACAACTTTTATAAATGTCTGCTTAACAGCAGATTGACGGGACTGTTTATTTTGCTATTTATTGAAATTAGACAAGGGATCGTGAGTGGACAGGTGATCCGGACCCCTTTAACCGGAAAAAGGAAAAAAAGAAGAAGAAGACAAGGGATCGTAGGCTGTCTTGGTAAACTGGAGAAGGTGGACTGATAAATCTAAGAAATCCTTTGAATCTCTCTGTACTCCTTTTAATGATCTCTGCAGCAGAAGGTCCAGAAAGTAGTTCTCTATACAAGGGAGAATTCAAATTGTCATTTTTGACATTCTCTGGGAGATTTTGTGAATGTAGTCAGACAAGCCTCCTCATAACAGTTCCAGTGGCAATAGTCCTGGAAGTGACATCATCAGGATCATATGCATATTTTAAACAATGAGTACTGACTTGAGAAATAGTAGAAATCAAAGGACACAAAGCAGATTTCTCCTCACAAGAGGAAAGAGATGCCAAAACATTCTTCATATTCTCACATGTGGCCAGGATAAACTTCAGCATATGAGTCTGACAGTTAAGAATTCTAAAAACAAGGGCTGCACAAACATACACTTTTTTCCAAGCATATCAAAAGCCTTCCATCCTTGTCTGAAGGAGACGGATTAGTATTAAGAAAATGCCTAGTGGCAGCTGGGTTTACTAAAGCTATAGCCGCTGGTCAAGTCTGGGATTAGTGTATACAAAAATTTAAAAGGGGAAAAAACATGTACCCATGAATTATCACATAGGTGTAGTACACTAAACACTGAAAGCGTGATAAGAGACTTAGGGACACAGGTGGACAGTGGTCTCACCTTCAATAACCACATCACCACAACAGTCTGGAAATCCTTCTATGTGTCATACCTCATCACTAAGGGCTTTTCATCCAGAAAAAAGGAGGTCATTGTCCCACTGTATTCATCCCTCATTAGACCCATTATAGAATACAACGCCCCATTTGGTATGTACCTCTCAAGACATCTGCAACAACTGGAAAGGCCGCAGAAATAACTCAATAAAAGAATCACAGGCCTAAAGCAGATGCCCTATGCTGACCGCCTTAAAAAAACTACAGCTATACTCTGTCGCATATCATCTACTCTGAGGTGATCTCTGCTTAACATACAAGGCCATGTCAAATCCAGAGCTGTTGGACATGCTACACTTAAAGAAATCCCAATCCCTCAGAGCCACACGCTCCAGGGATCTAAACATTGTCATTACAATAAACAAAACATGCTGGAGGGATAGATTCCCGACCCAGAGACTCCCCAGACTCTGGAATAGACTGCCCAAACATGTCAAGCAGAGCACCTCTTTGGCCCTCTTCAAAAGGAACCTTGATGACTAGATGGGAGAAAGGAAATTCACCCCAGGGATCACATCAGTCGCCCTGCTAGACAGGTGTCCAGGGAAGTAAATAGTGTGAGAAGAAATAGCCAGGGATTTGTTATGGCTAGGCTTGTATAGGCCCTAGGGTCGATAGCCTTGTACCAACCTATGAACCTATGAATTTACATTTGCAATTATGTTAAGTGTAACACAACTGCACTTTCTTGTTTGTTTTATTTAAGGACACAATACAGGAATAACAAAAACAGTAGAAAAACTGTAGACCAAATGCTTGGATGCAACTATTATCCAGCAGTTTAGTGTTTATACAGTAAAAATATTATTCAACAATAAAAAGTGCAGCTGTAATCATTTGAACATCTAATGTTATGGTAAGCTTACTTACACAACTGTACTGTGTTCTTCATATTGATCACTGCTGCAGTAGTCCAAGTGACAAGTGGAGTACCTCAGGGTTCAGTCCTGGGACCTCTCTTGTTTGGCATCTACTTCTCTGAAGTACAGGCCAACACTAAGGGACTGGCTAACAAAGCTTGATCACAATAGATTAGATAGACTTCGGAGGTGGAAGGACAAGGCTCCAGGAGCATGGTCCTAACAAAGCCTGTCTTAGACCTGAAGAAGAAATCTAGTTTATCGGGCTTTATAAAAGTATGTACAGAGGACCAAGTTTCTGTGTCTATATTATTTCTAGAATCCAACCCTTTGCAAAAAGCCACAGATGATGACAATGCACTGATGGAATGAGCCTTGACCATGCCTGGAATAGTTTTTGTTGTGGTGGGAATAACAAAAAGTAATAGCATGAGACAGTCATTTGGAAATATTCAGTTTTGACACTAGTCATCCTTTTTTCTTACCTTCATAAGAAATGATCAACTGATAGCATAACACAACTGTTTGGGAATAATCTGTTTTCACACTGGTTGCCCTTTTTTCTTACCTCCACCGGAAATGATAAACCAATCAGTTCTGAATAACTTGATTTGTCAAGATGTACCTGAGTTGTCTGTGGATATGCAAGGTAGTATGTTTCCTTTCTCCCTCATGTTAGGCTCTGGATAGAAGGCAGGAAGATGGATAGATTGGCTTAAATTAAACTCAGATACCACTTTAGGCTTAAGGGAATGTTTAGTTCTCAAAGAAGCCCTATCTTTCTTAAACTGAGATAAGGCTGATCCACCATAAGAGCTTACAACTCGTGCAGAGGTCAGGGTATTAAGTAAAACTGTTTTCCATGTCAGACACCTCAAGTCAGCAAGATGAGCTTTTCGAATGGAATAGAAATTGTTTCTTCTAAAATGAAATTAAGATCCCAAGGAAAAGCCACCTGCTAGGAGGCTTCTAATGCAACATCCCTTTCAAAAACATTTTACATGTGACTATACTGAAAGGGGGGAATCCATGGGCAGACATGTTGAAATAGTCGACAAATGAACCTTTATTGAGGAGTAAAACAGGCCATGGGATAGTAACTCACACAAATATTGTAAAATCAGAGACATACAAGCCCTGAATGGGTGCTAGTCTTTCACTGGCACTAAGTAGAAAATCTTTTCCATTTGTCCACATATCATTTTCTGGTAGCAGGTTTTCTTGTCTCCATTAATATATGTTGCATGTCCTCAGAAAAAAAGGTGCCAAAAAGGAATAAAATTCCCATCACCCAGACAGTCAGTTGTAGTTATTGGGGGTTGGGATGTATCAGATATGCCGGGTTTTGTGTGAGTAAGTTCAGTATGTGAGGAAGCTTGTTGTAATTGTCCCAGGCCATTTCTAGAAGAAGGGAGAGACACTGTTGCATGGGCCAGAAGGGATTCACCACAAAGATCTTTGAGGAGTCCTCCTGAATCTTCAGAAGTACCCTGGGTATTAATGAAAAGGGTGGAGAAGCATACAGTAACATTCCTGTCAAGGAAAGGAAATGGCATCTGTCTTCCAGACTTTCTTACATGGAGTCCTGTAATAGAATTTTGTCAACTGATTGTTTAGAGAGGAGGAAAGAAGACCTATTTGAGTTGTTTCCCATAGATGGATCAACTCTTTGAATACCTTCTGATTCAGTTTCCACTTGCGAGGGTCTGTTCTGGTCCTGTTCAGCTTGTCTGCCATACAGTTTTGCTATGACAGAATTTAAGATGCCTGTAGAGTGACATTATGTTGAAGGCACATAAGCTGTCTAAATAAGGAAAAATGTGAACACCTTACAGTTTGCAGTAGGCTATCACAGGAGCTAGACACTTTGTGAGTACCCTTGAAGCAGTACATAGGCCAAAGGGTAAGGCAGAGAACTGATAATGTGACCCAGACACAAAAAATGTAAACGCCTGATATCTGGATCTATAGAAATATGATGACCTACATCTTTTAAATATGAGGTCACTAGAAAACTCAACTGGGGAATAAAGGGTAACAAGGTGTGAAGTGAAAGTATTTGTGAACTTAGGCACTACCACAGACTGGTTCAGATAGGAAATGTCCAGAACTGGTTTCCAAGAAGGTTCTTTGGAAGCAGAAATACCCTTAAATAGAGTTTGTGTAAATGAGTAGGAGGAACAGATTCTATCACCCCTGAGCCAGCATATACTGGATGACAGGAGGGAAAAGAAGACTTTATTCTGGTGAATGAGGAGGAATTCTTAGAAAAGGAGGGAGATACTTCCACTGTCACCTGTAGCCTTAATGGTTTCATCTCAGAGCCCATCTGTCTGAAACAATCTGTTGTCCAAGAGACAACTTTACATTTAGCCTTTCTGGAAGGATTAAGGGGCTACTTGGGGTGGGGGGTGGGGATCCTCACATAGTCATTCAGACTTAACAGACTGTCTTTTGTTCTAGGGATTCCTCTTTTCTTTTTGGAATCTTCCTACCACAACTTTTATAAATGTCTGCTTAACAGCAGATTGACGGGACTGTTTATTTTGCTATTTATTGAAATTAGACAAGGGATCGTGAGTGGACAGGTAATCCGCTGTGGCGACCCCTAACCGGGAAAAGCCGAAAGAAGAAGAAGAAGAAGACAAGGGATCGTAGGCTGTCTTGGTAAACTGGAGAAGGTGGACTGATAAATCTAAGAAATACTTTGAATCTCTCTGTACTCCTTTTAATGATCTCTGCAGCAGAAGGTCCAGAAACTAGTTCTCTATACAAGGGAGAATTCAAAATGTCATTTTTGACATTCTCTGGGAGATTTTGTGAATGTAGTCAGACAAGCCTCCTCATAACAGTTCCAGTGGCAATAGCCCTGGAAGTGACATCATCAGGATCACATGCACGTTTTAAACAATGAGTACTGACTTGAGAAACAGTAGAAATCAAAGGACACAAAGCAGATTTCTCCTCACAAGAGGAAAGAGATGCCAAAACATTCTTCATATTCTCACATGTGGCCAGGATAAACTTCAGCATATGAGTCTGACAGTTAAGAATTCTAAAAACAAGGGCTGCACAAACATACACTTTTTTCCAAGCATATCAAAAGCCTTCCATCCTTGTCTGAAGGAGACAGATTAGTATTAAGAAAATGCCTAGCGGCAGCTGGGTTTACTAAAGCTATAGCCGCTGGTCAAGTCTGGGATTAGTGTATACAAAAACTTAAAAGACCGGGGAACGTTATATAATCTGTCTGTTTTTGTAGGGGCAGCAGGCTGACTGTTGCGGAAATTGCAAGCAGTGACAAAGACATCCTCTAAAGCAGAAAGAGTAGGAGGAATAGGCATAGGTTCTGGAAATTCCAGTTGTAACACATTATAATATTTCTGAGGGACTGAGAAACATCACTGTTTTTCCACTGAAACAATAGATTACTTTTGTAAATAATCTCAGATAAAGATAATCTTTCACCTGGACTAGCAGAAGGGCAACTCTTCTCAGAATCTGAGTCACAAATCTGTGGAGATATAATATCATCTGTCCCATTCACATCTGAGGTTCAAACTCTTGAATTTCTTCAGGAAAAGAATAATTTCATTTTCATTTTCTTTTACCAGAACCAGCCAATAGGAAGGGCCAAGAGCCTGCACTAAACTCTTGAGCTAAACCCAATAAATTATTCTTATCCAGTGTCACTGAGCCAGGAGAATATATGATATTTAGTTTTTGGCTCCTTTTTGACAGGAACATCTGAAGAAACAGACCCAGAATTACCAACAATCACCTCTCTATGGATGGGCACAACTTTCTGGCTAAGCAGAGAGGCATTCCCTGCCCCCTTCACCCAGGAATGAAAAGAATATCTCTTCCCCGCCTGACAAAGGAACACCAACAATTGCAGAGCATGTGTCTAACCCGCAGACCATGGTGGCTGTGGGGACTACACAAATAGGTCCCAAGGAAAAAGATGAGTGGTTTGAGGAACCAGTTTTGGCCACAGCATAGCCACCCACCTGTGGCTGAGGCAAAATATCAGCCTGCTGTGGTGACAAAGACTGGTTAACAAAATCTTTGTCTTTTTCTTTTTGTGGTTGGAAGAAGGTGCAAACAAGGAACCAGTAGGTTGTTCCATGGTTAAGCCGAAAATGTGCCTGAACCCCAGGAAAACTTATCAGCAGTATTCCGTAAAGCAGGTATGTTGATAAAAGTAACTTTTCCCCAATAAAACACACTAAAAACACTTTAAACACTTACCCCATCCACAAAAAGTAAAGTAACAACAGTTTCTCCACAGAAAAGCTAGTTTTAAATAAATTTTAACAACTTTTTACCACAAAAGCAAAAAAGTGACACTCCTGTTTAAAAGTGAATAATAGTCACATGACATTTAATAAAAACACACTTTTGTAGCAAAAAATATAAAACATTTACATAAAACTTACATTTTATGTCATAAAAAATTAAAGCAGAATATTTTTTCCCCTAAAGGGAACTTATCTGCTCAGCTGTGGAACAGCATTAGCAAACCATCAATCCTCGAAAAACAGCGTGCTCTCTTCAGTGGCAGGAAAGTTCTTAAGGGCTTGGTACCCAAACCTGAATTTTAGTCAGCACAGCCCAAGATGTCTAATGGTTTGGGTGTGTATAAGGTGCCTGAAGCTTTGGAAGCTGGCCGGCTGTTATTAACCCATATAATTTAGGCTACTGCAACAGTGATCAAAATGAAGAACAACTACACAAATCTCATAATGCAGTGCATCATAAAATGTGTCTGTAGTCCCTCATTAAATAATTAAAGTTGCCAGAGATTTAAGCAACATCGTAGAAGAATTAAAGATTTTAAAGTACAAATAACAATTGTCAAAAACAGCAGACAGACAGATAGGCAGACCGACAGACAGACAAACACGCACACACAGAAACGCACACAAACACACATGCAATGACAAATTCCTAATAGGGATGAAATATGTCTGCGTGTGTTAATGTCTTTAACCATTACTAATTACTGTGAGAGCCACTTTCGAAAGTCCCTTTGATGCTCTTTAGTTTTATTTATAGCTCAGCCAGTTTTGTTTACTTGTTTGCATTTTTTCCTGGCATTCTGCTTTATAGCACATTCAGTTATATTGAATTTGTTTTCCTTCTTTTCTTACTCATAATAATTAACTTCTACAGCTTATCTGCCAGCTAATTTGTACATTTCCTGCAGCTGACTCTATAGGTCTTTCCTACAGCTGCTTTTGAAATAACTAACTGAAAAGAAAGGTCATTAAGGACATTTCTTTACATTGTACATTACAGTAATGCAGAATAATTGTTTCTGCCGTACTTCCTCAGTGTCAGGATGTGTTGAAATTAACAAACCATATTTCAACTTCTCCGAGATCTCTTGAACCATCTGCAGAGATCATCATAAGAAACCTAGAGGGATACAGTTCATGGATTTTGCAAGACCTTCTTGTATCTTGTAGTCCTACATTTTAATAAGTTTTTCGTCAAACATTTCAAGATATGTGAGTAGATTCTTTTTTTTTTTTTTTTATGCTTTATCATTGTTCTAACTGATTGGAAGGAGAGTGAGTGTAAAATTTTGCATTTCCAAAAGTTTTACATTCACATTGTTTGACCAACTGTATGTCAGATGTTTCATTTTACATGAGAACATACACCTGCTAGTGTCATTATTTTTTAATGTGGGTTAATAAGTAGAGCTATGAGCAACGTATTTGCTTTTAAAAGTTGTAGGAACTTGATTTATTTCATAGCAAGACAAAGCACTTTTAAGTGTAAACTTATCTATACCTGCCACTGTCTTTTTAAAACTGAATGTACTTATAAAATTATTTAAATGCAAGATATATGGACAATTTTAAAGTAAGGCTTGAATTTGTAATCTGGGGTCACTGAAGGTGTACTTAAAAGTGTGCACTCTTTCCTTCATGTTCGGGTATCAGATGGATGTCCAGATCCATGGGTGCCCTCTATGTTATGTTCAGATGTAGGCTTGAGGATGTCTCATCAGCAGCAGAAAAAAACAAAATGTATGGTACATGATCAAAATCAAACATGTGGCACAGTGTAAAATGTATCAGGCCCACTGAGAAGTACCTCAGTACTCCATGCAATTCAGTGGTATAATGACCTCTATACCTGACAAGATGACCATGGCTTAGCATAAGATTGGGTACATAGCAGTTTGATACTGTGCACCATACGGGTCAGAGTAGTACAGGAAGCTCTGTAGGAGGATGTGTTTATCTAGTACAAGGGAAACAAACCCAGAACTGGTTGCATACTGTGTTTTCTGAGACTTTGTGGGATACCACGGAATTTTCTTTTTGTCTAGTACACACTTCATTACAGTCTGTTACCATGAAATTCTATAGTACTGTAATAATGAGATCATGTTCAGTGAAGGGCATACAACATCACAGTCTGTGCACCATGAAATTGTCTGCTAATGCTGCAATGAAGGGATTATGTTCAGCAAAGATTCACAGTCTGCACATGCTCAGCACATTGGTAGGGAGGGAGGCAGTAGAGCATGCTCCATGTAAGGCTATTAAAGTGAGAGAATTTTCACAGCACGTTTTTCCTAATACAACTGAATGTATTGTGAATATTAAATATGTTTATACATATATGTGTGCTGAATGCTATTTGTTTTTGTAAATGAAGATGATTGACAGAAATCCATGCCATTCATTTGTCTGAAATCAGGACTGGTCAGAACCATTGCAGAAGACAAAATAAAGAAGAGCACAGCCAAGTAATGTACCTTTCTTCTGTCTTACTAATTGTAGACTGTGTATGAAAGCAATGCTTTTGTTGTGTTGCTTTGGACATTCGACCAGTACTAGCTCTAGAAATGTGGTAAACAATGAACATTACCTGTTCTTAGTGACATTCAGCAGGTTTGTATTACAGATATGTCCCTACTGTTTATGCTTCCATTAAAGAAATGCAAAATGACCTCTTAGTTGCAGCGCTTTGACTGATGTCTGCAGCAGTAAACAGGCTCTTACACATCCCTTTTATGTGACCAGTCAGAAAGATGTCAGAGAACTGTGTTGTGGCAGTAGGCTTTTCTATTTACTGCATATTCTTTATCTTAGAAAATGTCACATTTTTTCCATAAATGGTGACTTAGAGAAAGGAGGCACAATCCTGCTAAAGACTGGAATTATATAGAAATAGGGCATGTGACATCTCACTGCTGTGGAGGTGCTGGAACGCTGACTTTGGGCTGACAACAGGACCTTCCTGAAATATTGTTTTATTTTTTTAACAAAGAACATCTTTATTAAATTATCATTTGTGACATAGGCAAGCATATGTTTATATAACTAAAAACAAATCATATTAACATAATCTTAGTTGCAAACATTATACATCACTTATAATCTATCCAATCATTGTCAGTCAGACATTATATTGTTCATTCAAATCCTGCCTTCTTTTAAACCTCATTCCTCCCCTTTATGTATTGTTACCAAAATTCCCACTTTTTCCTATGTAATTTGCTCCTACCTTTTTCCAAAGATCCCAATTCCAGTAGTTTTATTTCTGTTCCTATGTTCACTACTTCTAGTGCAGTTAGTTTAGACTTTGATTTCCATTTTTTAGTAATTGTTTTTTTGGCAGCCACCATAATTAGACTCAGCAAGGGTTTACTGTGTCTGGTAGGCAATTCAGATTCTGTATCATAGCTCAGAAAAATAATTTCCCTAGATACACCAATGTGGTCACTCAGTATCTCTTATAGACTAGTCTGCAGGGAATCTTTAAAGTCTGCCAACTCATTACACTCCCAGACAATTTGTTTTCAATTACCTCTTTCTTCTCCATCATACCTCCAACATATGCTGTCTACCTGAGGAAACAATTCTCTGGAGTCTACTTAGGATATAAAAAATACCTATGTAAACATTTCCAAGCAAAATTCCTAAATTCTCTAGATTTTGTTGCATGCTTGTGAGACATACATATATCCCCATTATTTCTTTGTGAACTGCTTATCCAGTCTCTCTTCCCAATCCTTATCCAGTCTCTCTTCCCAATCCTTTTTAACCTCCTCTGATTGATTATTGTAGTTATTATGCAATATTTTATATGATGTGCTAATTATTCCTTTTTTAAGAGCAGCTTCTGTTCTATATTTTGCTAAAACCTCTTACCATTGCTGGCCTTTTGTTTAGTACCCCCTATTTCTTTCTCTTTGCCTGTACTCTGATATTAATCCTTGCTAGGGAAGGCAATCTCTCACCTGCAGTCCAAATAAATTATTGGCATCTTCCCATTGTATTACCTTTCCCTCTCTAGTTATTTGCTTCCAGTACCTTGGTTCCTTTGCTAGTTTTCTCCAATACTTTCCAGTCCCCTCTTGCCTATTGTCTGTATCCCTGATTGCAGTCATCCCTTTCTGCAGAATCTTCTTTCTCTACTCCCATGTTAGTTTAGTTCTTAGAATATTTTCTGCTACTTTAGGAATATAATATAGATGATTATTGTTATTCTCCTTAAAGGTCTGCAGCCAAAATCTCAGTCTCTCCTTGTTCTTTGAGCTTCCCCCGTTTCATCATCATTTATTTCTACTTTGAATTAAAGGTTTCTGCTTGTAAATGTGTAGCTCTGAAATACCCCTTCAAACTGGGTAATCCCAATCCACCGTGTTATATTGGAAGAATCAGCTTATCCCACTTGACTCTTGCCATCTTCCCTTCCCGGATAAAATCCTTCATCTGTTTATTAATTGCTATCCACAACTTCTCCTTTGGTTGATAAAAATATGCCTGACCTGAGTATAAGACTAAAGGGGCTAAAAACATTTTAACTGCTTGTATCTTACTATCCATATCCATATAACAGAGCTTCCATTTTCTTAGTTTATTGTATTATCTTTTGTTTAGTCTCTTCCCACATATCCTTAGCTGCCACACTGGAAACATTTTAATCTATATTCCTAAGTAATTCATTTTATCATGTTCCCATAAATATAGATATTGCTGAACCAATTTGTGTGTGGGTACATAATTTACCACTATCGCCTTTGTTTTAACTTCATTAATTTTGTATCCCAAAAAGATTTGAAACAGTCTCAAAATATTCCACAACACTGAAATGTCCTTTTCTGGTTTTATCATGTGTAAAATATCATTTAATAATTTAGGAAGCCCAAAATGCTGAGCGACCCTGGCCCCAGCGCATTTAGCCATCAAGTACCCATCTCACTAAGATCCATATCCTGTCCTTGGAAACGGACTCCTCTGACCGGAAGGCTAAGGACCCACTCCAATCTGATGTTTCACCATAGCATCTACCATCCAGCTCCCCAAAAGCTTTAAAAAGGAAGCAAAACAAAGTACCCAGCTCACTAAGATCCATATCCTGTCCTTGGAAACTGTCTCTGACCGGAAGGCTAAGGACCCACTCCAGTCTGATGTTTCACCATAGCATCTACCATCCTGCTCTCCAAAAGCTTTACAAAAGAAGCAAAACAAAGTACCCAGCTCACTAAGATCCATATCCTGTCCTTGGAAATGGACTCCTCTGACCGGAAGGCTAAGGACCCACTCCAATCTGATGTTTCACCATAGCATCTACCATCCTGCTCCCCAAAAGCTGTAAAAAGGAAGCAAAACATACTCAGCTCACTAAGATCCATATCCTGTCCTTGGAAACAGACTCCTCTGACCAGAAGGCTAAGGACCCACTCCAGTCTGATGTTTCACCATAGCATCTACCATCCTGTTCCTTAAAAGCTTTAAAAAGGAAGCAAAACATACCCAGCTCACTAAGATCCATATCCTGTCCTTGGAAACAGACTCCTCTGACCGGAAGGCTAAGGACCAACTCCAGTCTGATGTTTCACCATAGCATCTACCCTCCTGCTCCCCAAAAGCTTTAAAAAGGAAGCAAAACAGTATAAGTACCCAGCTCACTAAGATCCATATCTTGTCCTTGGAAATGGACTCCTCTGACCGGAAGGCTAAGGACCCACTCCAATCTGATGTTTCACCATAGCATCTACCATCCTGCTCCCCAAAAGCTTTAAAAAGGAAGCAAAACAGTATGTTTGTATCCCAACCTAACAGTATATTCTAGAATTGTTACAACTAATTTGTGGTTGCTAATAGGTCACTTTTAAGCCAGGATAGCTTGTAGCCATTCCCTTATAGACTGAGTACCCTTCCTCCATACTAGCATAGTACCTTACTTCCAGCCTCTTAGATTCTAATCCCTGACCTATCCTCTCCCTCTTAGAATCTTCTACTGTACTTCAGAGCTTTTCCACTAGGTGGTATCCTTACCCAGCCCTACCTCCCACTCAGTTTGCCTCTCACCTCTTAACCTAGTCTTTTCCAATCCCTTGGACAAGTTTCTTGTTAAGAATTCTCCACTTCATCTTTTTAACTAATCTATTGCATTCCACTTCATCTTTTTAACTATTCTTTTTCACCTACCAAACCCTCTTCTTTCCTCCTCCCACTTAGCCCCAACCTCTCTACTCACCTCTGACATTACTTTACCTTATATTCTAAGCTTTTTTACTGATTCTTCTTCTTAACATTCCTCCTTCTCTTGTCTCTACCCGCTCCATTTGACCTGCAGGCTCACTCCGCTCCCCTACCCTACCCCCAAATTCCACCCCCCCCAGTGGTCCTAGACTTATACTTCCTTACCACAGCCTCTTCCCCATCCTACCAATCAGACATCCCCCCACTCTAAATAATTGGAACCACACCCCTCCTCATACTGAGCCATTCACAAATTCCTTCCACTTAGACAATCTGAACATATCCTTTACCTCTCTACTTGTCCTATTCTAATCCTACTTCTTTTAAATTACTTTAATCCATACTTAAGATCATGCCAACAGCAACTTACACTACCCTAACCAATCTACTACTCATTACCACACTCATACCTGTTCTAACCTCAGCCTACCTCCTTTCCTCCTTTGAAAACCTGACTCATTCTCAGTTTCACTACCCTCCTAAACAAACAACCACACAGACTCTTACTCTCTTCCACAATCATATAAATATCACAGCCGTACCTAGCTACCTGCTAGCCAAATACCATAGATTCACACACATTAAGTATAATAATCTTACAGTAAGGAAAGTTAAATATCCAATTAGTAATATACATAATCCCACACTAAGACTAAAAAAACTCTCCTTAAAAGATGGTGACATCCATCCTAACCCTGGCCCAACAATTGTCTCAACTATTGAATCTCATAGCCCCAATCCCTCTATCCCACAAATCCTTACTAGACTTCCAATTCACTCCTTTTAGCACATCTTAACATCCGCAGCTTAAACAACAAAGTCGCCCATCTCCATGCTCTCTTAGTTGTTCATTCCTTTGACATCCTATGTCTGACAGAAACATGGTTAAAACCTGCAACTAAAGATAATGAAATCATCCCTCCAGGATATAATATATTGAGACAAGACTGCATAAAGCGCAAGGGAAAAGGAGTAGCCACAAATCACCTCTTCACCTTATAACCCACCTCTGCATAATAGTGCCGAAGTCCTTATTTCCAGACTTCAGCTCAACCCTAGTAAATCCTTATACATTATCTGTATCTACCTACCTCCTGGTAATAACACCAATATAATAGAGGAATACCTAGGCTGGGTGTCAACAACTTACCCACAAGAAACAATAATACTAGGGGATTTTAATATTGACTGGAAGTGTGTCAATACTGTAAATCCTACTTCCCATATTAACCTTTATGATTTCTCTCAAACCATCAACTCCACAACCAGAATTAATAAACCAAACAAAAAAGAGAGCACCTTAGATTGGATTCTTATTAATAAACATCACCAAACTTATAAGGTAGGAACCTTACCTGATGATGAAAGCAATTACTCATTGACCTACATTATCAGGCAAAAAAATTACATTTCCAATCCCCCCCACATATAAAATCTCACATACCACCAAACACTTTAACCCTGTGCTATTCCAATGTGAACTGAGTGCTTGTGACTGGAACTCTCTAAACATGCTCCCACCTGAAGAGGCTGTTAAATACTTTAACTCTAAATTCTTAACCATCCTTGACCAACATTCTCCTAAATGCTCTATTAGAATCAAGTCAAAACCAGTCCCTTGGCTCTCAAAAGAAACCAGACAAAAACTCCTACTCAGAAACAAATCTTGGACTAGGTGGCAAGCTACCAAAATCATCTCAGAGCAGCAAACTTTTTGGCAATTGAGAAATATAACAAAAAAAGCCATACTTGCAGACAAAAAGAACTTCTACTGTAAACTACAGCAAACCCACCAAAATAATCCACAAAAGTTCTAGGCAAGTATCAATAAACTCCTTCAACCATGTCACTCTAGTTCTCCAACCCCACTACGGGCCAGTCTTAACACTCCCCATCAAACTGCCAATGCCTTCAATACCTTCTTCACAGAGGCCATACAATCTCTAGCCACTCAGCTAGCCCCAGATAGCTCAAGCCTTTCTACCCCCATTCCTAGCTCTCTCCCTACTTTCCAACTACAACCCATTTCTACTACCTTCATCTATAAACTTATCCAAAAACTTAAGCCTTGTACTCCTTCTGCTGACCAGATACCTTCTGAATATCTACAAAAAGCTGCAAAAACTGTAGTCTATCCTATATCCATCCTTATAAACAGAACCATTATTGAGGGAACTATCCCAGCCATCTGGAAATCTGTCACATTATTCCCCTACACAAAGGTGGTAACTGAAATGAATATTCTATCTGCCCATAGCCCTTCTATCACCCTTAGCAAAAGTATGGAAAAATTTATTCATCATCAGCTTCTAGACCATTTAATTCAACATAACATACTAGCTAATAGCCAACATGGCTACAGGCCATTTCACAGTACCACCACTGCCCTTTTATCCTTCACCGATTCCATTAATAGAAACCATTATAATAACATCCTCTCTTCGGCACTCTTCATTTATCTCTCAAAAGCTTTTGATATGGTAAACCACCCTCTGCTAATAAAAATTCTCAAATCCCTTTCTCTTGACACTCAAGCTGTACAATGGTTCAATTCCTACCTCAGCAATAGGCAGCAGGCAGTGCTCTGGGAGCACAACCCATCATCACACCTGCCAGTCACCCTTGGAGTCCCTCAGGGCTCCATTCTAGGTCCTCTCCTTTTCTCACTTTTTATCAATGACCTCTACTTAGCTATTCCTCAAGCTACCTGTATTCAATATGCTGATGATTCTACACTCATATGCTCAGCCAATTCCTCTTCAGAACTCCAATCCCTGAATCAGAAAGTATTTAACACAGTGGAGACATGGCTGTTAAAAAGTTGTCTTCTACTGAATCCCAAAAAAAATAAGCTGCTACTCTTTACTCCTACCAGCAAGTTCTCCCCTATAGAATTCTCAATAATATCTAACAATGGCACCCCCATATCCCCCGACTCCACCACCAAACTCTTAGGAATTACAATAGATAATGACCTTACCTTTGATAGCCATATTAACAACACTATAAAAACAGTTAACAGAAAAATGGGCTCCCTATACAGGATTAAATCCTTCCTGACTCCTATAGCTAGAACCATAATCGCCCACTCCCATCTAATCTCAACTCTTCTTTACGCCTCACCCATATATACTAACCTGAAAAAAATAATCTTCTCAAATTAGCTAACTCCTACAACAACGTTGCCAGATTTGCCACTGGGAATCCCTTTAGAACTCACCACTGTCAGAATTTAAAGCAGCTAGGTTGGCTCGAACTACAAAACCAACTCCAACTCTCCCAGCTTACCATTGTTCATAAGATCCGAAATCAACCTAACAACACTCCTATACTTTCTAACCTCATTATCCCCTACAAACATCTTAATACCTTACGCCCTTCAAACAAACCTCTAGTTAGTATAAGCAAGGCCAACAACTTGGTAGAGGATTCTCTGTTCTCAAACACTGCTGGAAAAAACTGGAACCTACTACCTATCAATTACCTCCCTACCCCTCTTTAAACAAAATCTCAAAGACACCTCAATTTTCTTTGGTTATGCCCCTGCAGCAACCCTGATTAATTCTGTAGCCCTCTCTATTGTTATCTCCAAGATCCTATTTCGTTTAATAAATTAACTCTGCTTACTACCTATGAAAGCAGAAATCTCAATTTTGGAAACTTCAATGAACTACCTATGGTAATATCATATATAATCTACTGTAAATTATCTCTTTTATCATTCTGTAAAATGAGTTGTTTTATCCTGTATGCCAATATTTGGAATTTTTATTTTATTTACTTGTGTTATTACTGCTTTTTAGTGTTGTTTTGTAATCCTTTATTATCTTGTCTAGAGTTATGACTGCTTTTTTATTACTGTTTAGTGTTACTAGTGGAGCTTTTCTCCCCGGGCCTCTACTGAAAATGGACATATATCCAGCTAGACTAGCCCGGTCAACAAATGTAAAATAAAATAAATAAATAAATAAAAAATCTGCAAATACAGCCAGCTTTTCTTGACTACCATACCAATTATATCCTTGAATTTCTCAGTTCCTTAATTTGTTTGCTTTTCAGTGGTTCTAAATATAATGAAAATAACAGAGGAGAAAGAGGACATCCCTGCCTGGTTCCTCTCCTTAAGCAGAAATTATCAGAGAGGACCCCACCCACTTTAATTTTTACCTCTGATCCCTCATATATCTCGACAATCAACCTTGTAATATTTTTCAGGAAATGCAAATGCTTCCATTGCACTGCTCATAAAGTCCCAGCTTACTGTGTCACATGCTTTCTCTGCATCAGGACCCACCAACAACAGTGGTATTATTTACATTCTGCTTCCCTCTGAATCATCAATGTTCTGTTAATGTTGTCAGATGTTTGCCTGCCCTTCAGAAAACCACATTGGTCCATATCTTTCAATTTTAGCATCACTTTTGCCATTCTTTTAGACGTTATAGACATAACCACTTTAATCATGTTTTAGTATTGAAAATGGACTGTATGAAGCTGGATCTGATGGATTTTTACCCTTTTTATGTATTACAGCTGCCACCACTTTCTTCCAGGTTGTTGGTACTTCTCCTCTTAAAATACTGTTAAACATAACCTTCCAGATCTTTAGCAGTTTTCCCTCCTAGCTTTAAAACTTTTCCTGCAATATTGTTCACTAATTATTTCATCTGTCTTGGCTACTTGTTACTAAAATAAATAGCTCAATGTGACTCACTGTACAAGTGAAGTCTCCTATTACAAATCATAGTCCTATAGTGTAGATATGTTTTTTTTTTTTTATGAAAGTAGTATAAACAAGGAAGGTCCCGCAGTCTTTCAGTCTGTGTGACATTCAGGGTACTAGTGCATTTACTTTTGGAGAAGAGGGTTATACTGACTGACAGAGTACATAGGCAGCACAACATACTCTGCCCTTGTACCCACACAACATGAACATGAGGGCTCCCTTAGTACAAAAGAGTGGACAGCACAACTGAGGAACTCTCTACCTTGCTTTAACCTCCTAACCTGTTCATGAATACCGGTCCTCATCTGGAGCTCATAATAGCTTTACATTACATCTGAAGGCAGTGTAGCTCATGCTTGTTTGCTTGCTAGTACAGTTTTGTAGCTGAAGTTTTCCAGCAGAGGAGTGAAAGTAATTTATAGAGATTATATATATATATATATATATATATATATATATATATATATATATATATATATGTATATGTATATGTGTGTGTGTGTGTGTGTGTGTGCAGCTCTGTGTGAGTGTGTGCGTATGCATGAGTATATTACAAAATATTCTACACACAAATTGCTGATATGCATTTTGTCTAAAACAACTATCGTACCTTTCATAGAAAGCAAATTTTATTGACTAAGTAAACTGATAACAACAGGAAAACATTCCTTTTCTGGTTGATCGCACTAATGGAAAAAACACTAATTCACAGACATAATTTTTTCATAGGTTCATAGGCCTATACCAGACCAACACCAAGTTCTCTGTAAGTCTAGCCATGAAACCCAGCCCAAATGCATCCCCAAGCATTCGACTTCGTCAGTAAGAAGGATCTGTTTGCAGTTCTGGCAAAGATCGGCTGTCCTCCAGTACTGCTTAGCATTATCAGGGTCTTCCATGAAGGCATGAAGGGGACTATCATGTACGATAGCTCCACATCCGAACCTTTCGAGATTCTCAGTGGAGTAAAGCACAGGTGTGCACTGGCTCCAACACTGTTTGTTATCTTCTTTTCATTTTTGTTAAAATTTGCTTTTGGAACTGGTACAGAGGGTTTCTTTCTCTGAACTAGAATGGATGACAACCTCTTCAAACTGTTGAGACTTAGATCAAAGACCAGGGTGCTTAGAAAGCATGTAAGGGAGTTCCTGTTCACTTATGATGCAGCTGTTGTGGCTCACACTCAGCAAGAACTTCAGTCACTCATGGCTTGCTTTGCAGATGCATGTAAGGAATTTGGCCTCATGATCAGTTCAGAGAAGACCCAGGTGATGAGCCAAAATGTTGGCAGTGAGCCATCAATCATGGTGAGTAACTATGAGCTGGAGGTTGTCCATGAGTTCATGTACCTCAGCTCTACAGTCTCTGACAACTTGTTGCTTGATAGTGAGATCAACAAGCGCATTGGAAAAGCCGCCACAGCATTTTCCAGCCTGACCAAGAGAGTATGGGCTAATAATAAGCTCACTGTGCACACCAAGGTGCAGGCTTACGCATCCTGTATTTTGAGCACATTACTGTATGTCAGTGAGACATGGACTCTGCACTCAAAAGAAGAGCAGTAGTTCCATGTATTCTATATGCGCTGCCTTACGCACATACTTTGTATTGACAAGACAAGATCCCCAACAGCACAGTGCTTGAAAGGACGGGTACCACCTCCATGTTTACCCTCCTGAAACAGAGATGTATGCACTGGTTGTGTCATGTCTCACACATGACAGATGGCCAAATACCAAAGGACTTCCTTTTTGGAGATCTGAAGTATGGAAAGAGGCTGAAAGGGTGACCCAAATTGGGCTACAAGGACATACAGTATACAAGCATGACCTCAGTGCTCTCTCCATCAACATGAACAACAGGTATTCTCCTGGCTCAGACGAGTTTGCCTGGAAACAGTAATTGAAGGAAACTCTCACTGTGTATGAAACCACCTTGGCAAGGAGAGCAGAGGATAAGAGAGCCTGCAGGAAGATCCATGCCCATGATACTGGACTAACATCTGCCTACTGCTGCCCAGAGTGTGGAAAGGACTGCTGCACCCAGAATGTATTGCACAGCCACAGAAGATGCTGCTTGAATCAGTCCAGTAGAGGTGCAAACCCATGATCCTTTGGGATTGAAGGGTGCCTACTTATTAATGAACTTATGAGTTAATTTCTTAGTAGGAACTTATTGGTAGGCTTACAGATTAGATTGATGGTTTCCATTGCAGCTGCTTACAACTTAGGGTGTACGATGCATGGTCTATTATCTGGCAGAGTAGTGACCACAACCACTTAAAGTAGATTTGAAACACAGTATCACGCAACTGATATCATTTTGTATTCAGCTGCTGATTCACACAAATATCAAGAAGTGATTAATTTTTAATTTAATGCAGTATGTTGATTTATAACCACTGATTTCCATTTCATATTGTGGTTGTCTTACAGAATAATTATGCAAAACTTACGTAATTGCTTCATCAAAAAGAACTGAGGGGCATATCTGATCCTTTGACCTTGTGTATGGAATTTTAAGGTAAATGAAGTCACATTTGTATGTCCTTTAATATTAATTGCATTTCAGTTTGCCACGTGTCTTGCATTTGCTTAGCAGATTAAAGATAAAACTTGAAAAGCCTAAGAAAAGTTAAAATGACATTTATCTACAGAAAAATAAAATAAAGGAGAAAAGTTAGGGATCTAAGGGTGAGACATGAAGGGAGCAGCATGTTCAGGACAGGTTGAATGAGAGAGAGATGGACAAACTGCTTAAACTGTGGCTTAGAGAACCTTGAGGTGTCAGATATAATTGGATCTGCAGGAGAATGGGAATCATCATAGTAGAAAAAGGGAGCAAGAGATGGCGATCTACTGGCTAGTTAGATGAAACATCACAGAGTGGGAATGGAGAGGACAAAGAAACAGGAGGCCATCAGATAGCATATAATGGCAAGATAGGTGAGAAAAATGTTGGGGGAACAGGAGGAAATAGACAGTGTTTGTTAGGGAAATACAGACCAGTGGGCTAGAATAAAGTTAAGTAAAGAGAAAAAGTGGAAATTCAGCCATGAAAGGGAGGACAAAGGAAAGGAAACTAAGGTAGAAAAACAGATTTAAGTAACAGAGGCAAGTGATAAGGGGGGAGATAGTCAGTGGTCATCATGCAGGACAAACACAATGAAGAGAAGAGGCAGGTAATAGGCAGGAAGGAACACTCAGCAAGACGGAAGAGGCAGAGGGTAAAAGACAGAAGAGCTGAGACATCTCTTGGGAAAAGGCCAGGAGGGATGGGTACTGGACTGGATGCATCACAGGGAAGAGGGTGATCAGCACAGGCAAAACGAGGGACTAGGAGAGCTGCAGGTCAAAGAGGAAAATTTACAGACAGGAGAGGTAGTGGCAGGGGGCAGTAATAGAAGGGGATGCAAGCCTGTACAGTGAAGAAAATTTTGGTTAGTGAAGACTTAGTCATAAAAGGGATTAAAAACTGGGGAAGTGTGAAAGGAGAGACCAGATTTCACTGAAATCAGTCTCAGAGCTCAAACTTCTTTAGATGATGGAGGGTGGGATCAAATAGATCACAAAAGGGGAAGGTGTGAATGCATGTTGTGATGCAGGAAAGGCACCGATAACATTTCAAAGGAGATAGCGGATGATGTAGTAGGAAACAAAGTGATGGAGACATACCTCTCAACTGTCCCAGATTTTCAGGGATGACCCTGATTATGACTTAAACTTTAGCTCTGCCCCTCTTAATCCCTCCTAAAAGTGGTGACATTTGGATAAAAAGCAGTGAACCATACTTATGATAATAATTAAGGTTATAGACTTCTTTTTTTTCAGAAAATGTATATTAATTCATATTTTCTTATTTTCTCTATGTCTTATGTTAATAGTAGTAATATTTTACAAGTGTCCCTGATTGTCCCTGATTACTTCATGATTTGTTCCTGATTCTGCTGAGATTTTGTCTCTGATTTGTTAAGAGCTATGGATGAAGACGCCACAGAGATGTCAGAAAAGGGGTTGATGGCAGCATTATCTGATATGTAACCTTTATGATCAGTCAAGATGCTGACGAAGGAGAAAATTATGGATTATAATGACCGGTGGTGGCACTAGACATGGAAGAAAGCTTTGAGATTACTTGCTGGATGGGGTCATCTGGCAGAAATATCAAGTCTAAGGCATCATGACACTGATTATTTTAAAACAACATGTGGGTAAGAAAACAAAGACAGAGGTGGTGGTGTGAAACTTTAAGGGGGTGGATAATTAGGAAACTACAAGCAGACTGTATGAATAGATAGGTGGAGTACTCATAGCTATTAGTAAGAGTATGAGGAATAGGTAAAACTACAAAAGGAGGATAAGGCCATGTTAAACTAGTGATTAGAGCAACAGGAAGGGCCTGTAATAGGTGGTAATACAGCAGAGAAGAGGTGGAGGAAGCAGTGTATTGAGGAGACTATCTCAGCAAAGGTGAGAAGGGTTGCAAAGGCAAAACAATGAAAGGGTACATTTTAAGTGCATAGTACAAAGAAGGAAGGAAGAGAAGGACAGAAATGGCTAGGCTGAGAAAAACATGGAAAAGAGATCACAGCAGACTGTGAAAAACAGAAGTACTGAATGAATACTTTGCTTCAGATTTCAAAAAGGAAAATATGGAGGTGGTTTCATGTTGGGAGGGATGGAGGCAGGGTAGAATGGACAAATCAGTGAACAGACACCAGAATACAGAGGGAGGAAGTTCAATGGGAACTGGATAACTTTACAGGCTGTTAACCAAAAAGGCAAGATAGGCTGCCCTTCAGAGTTTTCTGAAATTTGATCAGTGTCAGTAGTCCCCATAACTTAGCAATTCATCAGGTTACAACTGAGTGAAGCAGTTTCAGAGAATTGGAAAGCAGCAAGTATAGTACGCTCATACATGGGGAAGCATGAAAACAAGGACCAGTAGGCCTCTTAGCCCAACATCATTGACAAGTAAAGTCATAGTGGGAACCCTGAGACATATGCTGGCAGAGTCTACAGTATAAAAAAAACTGAAGTTAGTCAAACCTTATCATTTTAACTACTGGGTTAGGAGAGAACTTGACAGGAAAGTTCCAGCAAATGTGGCCTACTTGGATCTATATTTGTCAGAAACACCAGCACATCACTTCAAATTAACCACATCCGTAATTGGAGTTCCTTTTCCAAATCACCCTTAACTTTTAAAACCAACTACTACTTCACTGTTAGGTACAGATCCCATCAATGTCTGCCAAAGATTGCAGAAATTACCTTAATGTTATTGAGGAGTTAAATATCAAACCAAATATATTCCTGACAGTGGGCTTCAATAGCACAGACATTGAGTGGCACACTTACAACTCTAAAATGGATATGCTCAGTGTTTCTTAGACTTTGCTAATACCAATGTACTGAAGCTAATCGTAAAACTACACACTAAAGGCTCTAATATCCTTGACCTGACCCTTCCCAACCTAGCACCTGCCTGTACCCCACACCGCATCTCCACATTCCTGGTTGTAGCTGACCGCAAATCAGTCTTCTTCTCTGTTTGGCCCAGTGGTACCATGTAACCTCCAAATGAGACCATCTTTAGCAGTTTTTTAAGAGTAAACTTACTACACCTTGTTGAAAACTTACCAAAAATTCCCAGCAATCTGCCACAAATGTACCCACCTAAGAGAGTTGCCACATTCATCTTTGATATTTACTAGCACCTAAATAGCTGTATAGAAAAAAGCAGCACCCATCCAAGATAAATATAATGGTAAATTCAGGAATAAACCTCTCTGCTAGAACTCCTGTATTAATAAATTATATGATAAAATAGGGAACTAATAAAAAGCTTTAAGAGTTCCTCATCACCCTACCTGAAGACCACACTGTATCATATAAATAAGATCAATATTAGAAAATGTAAAGCAGAGTACAAGTTTAAGGTCACTACAGATAGCCAAGGAAATTACATATCTTTCTTCAGTTATGTCAGGAAATAAAGGAATAGTGTCCAGTGGTGCACTGAGTTTATCCATGATATCACCATGTATTCTGGTAACAAGGAGTATAGATGATATATTAGCAGACAAATGTAATGCTAAATGTACCCCTCCTACCCACATTATTGCTTGCACTTTCCTTGAAAATTTAGTTTTCCCTGAAATCACTGTGGTACAAGTCTTAGAATCTCTGTTAAAGGCCATGGGAGCAGACAGTAAACTAGTCTGTATTCTCATCAGTGCCAAGTTTACAATCTAAACTTCTACCTAATCTGAGCCTTGACTTAAACTGTTCATCCTCATCCTATCAACAAGGTGTGTGCCTCATTCCTACAAAACAGATCATTCTATCTGTACTCTCCACACATCTGAGTACTTATAGGCCCATTAGCATGACCAACCTTTTATGCTAAGCCATGCAAAGTGTCATTACAGAACTGATTCAAGAACACATATGTGACTTGACAGATCTAGACCCCAATCAGTTTGGTTTTATGAAGGGCAAGTTCTTCTTTGAAAATGTTACAGAGGCTGTGGGCAGTTGTCACTCCAAGAACATTGGTTAACTCAACCTGGCCATGGCTTATGACACTATCCCCCTTACTAGTATTATTGAAAAACTAAATAAAATGTAATCTAAACACCCATATAGTGTGTTGGATTGTAAATTGGCTGTCCAACAGATCCAAAGTTGATGAAGGTGTTAGTACCTTCTCCAAGCATAAAATTGTAACTAGTCAAGTGCTGCAAGGGTCATTGCTGAGCCCTTTCCTGTTTGGCATTTATTTTCCAGATATCCAAGCCAATATTCCAGAAATGTTGTTGACCAAGTCTGCTGATGACTGCAATTTGGGCATGTTATCTATTCATCCACTGATACGAGACAACTCCAGCAAGGGCTGGAATATTCACATACCTGGTGCACCAAAAATGGTCTCAAGTTAAGTGCAAACAACTGCAGAATAGTACTGTTTGACAAAAAAAGATTTTCCAGCCTCATGTGTTGCAAATGGTACTACTCTCAGATTAATACAGTCATAAAATACCTGGAAACTTATTTGGACATCTTTCTCATATTCAGTCATAATGTTTCCCCCATAGTCAGAAAATCCTTCTATCTGGCCCAGTCAATTTCCCAAGGAATATCTTCAAGATCCAAAGACATCATATTGCCACTGTACTTTACCCTTATCAAACACAATGCCCCCATTTGTATGTATAAATCCAAAGATTCCTCAACTGGAAAAGCCCCAAAGTTTTTAACCAAAAAAAAATAACTAAATAAATAAATAAAAATAAAGGCCTTATATCCTGCAGATATCCTGATAAATTATTATAAATCTACTTACACTCACTAACTTACTGGCCGTTCCAAGGTGATCTGTCTCACTTTTCAAGCCATGAAAGACCAATTCTATTTGACCTCCAGTTTCTTCCAAAACCAATTGCTTTACAAACAGACACACTAGGGACCTAAATCAAAACCAAGAAATAAACAAATTTGTTATAGGGATAATTTCCTAGCTCGGTGTAATCCTAGCCTATGTGATAAACTACCACAAGGCAAACAAAGTAGTACTTTGACTGCTTTTAAAGTTAGTCTTGATAACTAGATGGATCTGGTAGACGCGGTGAACAAAAGGAAAGGAAATGGTAGCAGCTGATCATTAGTTGTAAGAAGCCAAAAAGAACTACAACAAGTCAAGTGCAGCAGTGCAGAATAGTGAAAATGGCCAAGGAAAGGATTGGAAATATCTGCTAAAATGGTTAGAAATATGGCAGTTGGCATTCAGTAGAAACAAATGCAAAGTAATGCAATTAGACTACAACATGAAGCATCAGCTAGTGCAAAGAAATTGATGGCAACAGAGCAGGAGAGGGTTCTTGGAGTGTTGGTCACACCTGGAATAGGCCAGCTGATGCAGAGTAAATGGCCATTTGTGCCTAGGTCTGTCTTCAGGGAGCTAGACACCAAAAACAAAGAAATAATGTTTCCATTTTACAGGGCCTATGATCAGACCACACTTTGAGTACTGTGTGCAGTTCTAGATGCCATACAAGAAAAGGTACTTGAGGATCTGGAAGTAATCCAGAGAAAAACCACCAGAAAAATCCATGGATGGAGGGGAGAGATAAGACCAGGAACTAGAGGAGCTAGATCTCTTCTGTTCTCACAGGATACAGGAAGAGATGGGGGCATGATACTCATGCATAAGATCATGCCAGGGAGATCTGAAGGGTCATCCAAAATAGGAAAGGCAAAGGGAGAAGGCAGGGTCACAGGCAGCAGATTATAAGGGCTACTTCCTGAATCTCTGAAACAACTTCTTCAGAAATATGGTTGTAGAGCTGGGGAATAGATGACCATAACTGGTTATTGAGAGGGACTCCATAGAGGCATACAAGACACCATGGGAAAAGTAGAGAAATGGTGAGGAGGAAGGTAGGGGTGGAAGAAAGGTAGAATGTTAAGTGCACTTAAATGGTAGATGAAATATAATTATTGTCTCCTTCAGCCAGTATGCAAATGTAACCTAACGCAAATGCAAATAGCTTGAGCAGGTACCCCATTTTCTTACAACCCAAAAGTGTAGCAAGGGTTGGGCCACTCCATGAAGTGTTGAGGGGAACAATTGGCAGATCCCATTTGTTTTTCAGTGCATGCCAGCATTTAAAAATAAATGCAGTTTTTTTTTACTCTTCAGGTCTTAGGATAGGTGCTTTTTTACCCCTCAACCTAAAGTTCTGGGGGGGTGGCAGATTGGGAAATGGTACCAGACACAAAAATATCTAACTTTACCTCTATTGTCACTTCCTGGAAAACATACTGATTGTGTGATTACACTAAAGTGCCCTTATATATTGACTTTGCACTTGGCTTTGTAGCTTAGGTCATGGTGGAAAACAATCTGTGCTGGACAACTTAATTATCCAGTTAGCAAATAAATTAAAATTGAGAGTTAAAGAATATGTTCCATAGGGTCTGCTTCACATAATCGACCATCCAAATGCTCAACTTTCATATGGTTGAGACCATATGATCGAACATTTGAATGTTCGAAAATGTGTCCCCCACATCCCCCACTATTTATATATATAAACTGTGAGATTGCACTACATTGCGGTGAAGGGAAATCATCCCATTTCGTGTTCTATGGAGATCCCCATTCAGACCGGTCGAGCTTTTAAAAGTTCGATCATTTAGTCTCAGCCATTTGAAAGTCGAGCTTTTAAAAGTTCGACCATCTGAAGGGGACCCGTTCCGTAACACATTGGAGAGAAAAGTGATGAGTGAAATAATTTCTGTGTAAATATAAAATAAGTGTCTGATGGTTGCCTACAGACTATAAAATATTGATTCTCTGTTTTGGCCCTTCTATGTCCTCAGTGACTCAAGAAGATGCATGATAAATAATCAGAGAGTCTGAGGTGGAATGCATCATCTCCTGGGAGATTGAGATGTTTATTATGATGATGTAGTATAATTTAGATAGGGCCATATTCAGGTTTGGTTTGAATTCAAGATGTTGAACCACACTGAGTGAAGTGCAGGGATGTGTTTTAGAAAGGATGCATGTTATGAATTTAGCTTTTTGATTATATGTCTGTTCTAGAGCTACTACATGAAACAAATGGAGATTTGTCAGAATACTTAATGCATGTAATAGACTAAGTCATCGAAAAGACCTAGCTGTGTTGATATCCACATATGGAATCATAAATTGTTTAGCCTTGCAGAAAACTGTCAGTTTCTGATTTGTTTTAATTAGAGCTGATTTACATGTCAGCCAGATATAGTTCAAGATCAGTTTGGAGGCCAAGCTGTTTAATTAACGTAACTTAGCTTGGTGTTTTATCAACAGAATGTACCCAAATATGTGAGGTTACGTCATGTTTGTTTTGATTAGGAGAAAAATTTAACATGACATTTGACTTTTTCATATTTAGCTTTTGGACAGTTATCTTAACCCAGTATTCGAAAGTTGAAACATACTTTTGTTTCTCCCGAAATTTTGATGTATCTTTAGTTTGAAAACTATGCCGTTTTCTTTCCTTTATTTTAATTAGCATGTTTACTTCACAATTAATATTGCTGTTTCTGTGACTGCAATTTAATATTGCTTTATTGCTCTTCCACTCTGCTTTCTTGTCTATTTACTATAATGTCCTTAAAGCATTTCCCATTTTAATTTAACTTTCCCGTCAAAACTCAAGAACCTTCACTTTTGGTTGACTTGATTTATTGTTAATTGTGAGTACAATGGTTGCTGATTACTGGTTCTGAAATAGCTATTCCATTTCAGATCTGAGTTTCTTCTTCCTCATTTAAAAATACCTGGTCCATGTGTATTATCTTTCTGTAGTCGCTTTTCATGTTGGCTGCCTCCAGCCTTCACATTATAAGTCATCAATAATGACCATGCTCTTAGATGTGTCTGTAGAAAGGTTATTCCAATTACTATCATACATGTATATATATATATATATATATATATATATATCTAGATTTACTTTATAATCTCAAAATACTGAAATCTCGAATTTCAATATCTCGAGACTATAAAGCCGAACATTCACAATATCGAAACCTCAAAAGCACAAAATTCAAAATCACGACTTTTAAATACACTCTCTACCACACAAACAAACAAACAAGCATACATACACCTTCCTCCCTACACTGCAACAAACCAACAAAACACACACAAACACAACAACGCAAATACACACACCTACCCTACATATAAGCAGGGGAAAAGCTCCTCCCACACCCCCGCTACTTATATATACTAACTTCGAGGTTGCACTAAAAGTACAAAGACACTAAACCCACCACTACATACTCTGTATTCCCTTTGCACAATCACACAC
Source organism: Protopterus annectens (assembly GCF_019279795.1). Classification (NCBI taxonomy): domain Eukaryota; kingdom Metazoa; phylum Chordata; order Ceratodontiformes; family Protopteridae; genus Protopterus; species Protopterus annectens. Next base: position 884,114,345 of record NC_056735.1, on the reverse strand, counting down.
CACATACATACGAACAACACCACTCTCAACACTTACATACACCCACTCTAACCTACCTACCCTAACCTACACCTAAAACGTCTCAGCACACTCACATACACTCAAATCCCTACCCAAAACCCTTAAAAAAACAGCACTTACCTGAATATCCACATATATTCACACAACGGCAGGCAAAACCATATCCCACAGCACACCGCACCTTACAAACACAGCAAATCCCATGTACTGCTCCACCACAACCGCAAATTCAAGACTTTGAATTCGATCAAGTGCAGTTTCGCTCAACTGCACTTTCAGCACTTTCGTCTCGAGATTTCAGTATTTCAAGATAGTAAAGTGCTTTTATATATATATATATATATATATATATATATATATATATATATATATATATATATATATATATATATATATAGTCACCATCTAGAGATATCTCCAGCTGTTAGTTACTCATGTCCTAAAACAGAGCAAAATTTTAACAAAAGAAAGAGAAGAGTGTATTGGTAAAATGTTATATTCACTTAGCTAGATTACAGCCTCCCAAATGTACTTTAGGATGATCAACAAATGTAGATATAGAACACTTACAAAGAGTCAATTTTGACCTGCAGGTTCCTAACCCTTGTCAGCCCAAGAGAGCACTGTACATTTTCTTACAAGATGCAAAGTTGCTACCAGTAGAACTAAAAGCATTCCAGCTGCTTTTGCATTAGTGCATGACCTTTAACAAGACCACTGCCTCTCTGTCTCCCTTGCACATAGCTTATCATTCCAACCTCTTTTCCCAAGCCAGCAGTGTTGTAGAAATGCCAAAACATCACAAACACGCTTAAAGGCAAAAGAATATTTAAAAAAACTTGTGTTTTAAACCTGAAATCATCTCCAAAATTTTCTTAGGGTGCTGGAAGACCACAGCTCATTCAAATCAGGATTACATAACTATCACTCAAACCAAGTCATATGCACACATAACTGTGGAAATACAGCACATAAAATAAGGTTAGGTGATCATGAGCTTATATCTCCTGAGTTGACTGGGTTTGTCCCACTAGGCTAGTGGCGTCTTTTCAAGACAGACCCAAGATGGAATTGATATTACTAGGGGATATTTGTCCACGGCATTAGGAAACTTCCCCTACTCTTTTTGATAGGTGCCATGGGATCTTTTACATCCACCTGAGCTACCATCAACTCAAGCAGATGTGGCCTCGTTTAAAGTCTCATCCAAAGGATGACACACTCAGAAATGTAGCCCCCCCATGCTTCACTGCAGTGTCAGCAATCAAACTACCTGGTGTAGAAATAGATCCTACAGCCTTCTGTATCAAAGTTGAGTGTGCTACCTGCTGCAGGACTGTCTTGAATTTGCGGTTGTGGTGGTGCGGTACGTGGGATTTGCTGTGTTTGTAAGGTGCAGTGTGCTGTGGGATATGGTTTTGCCTGCCGTTGTGTGGCAAACAATTTCAGTATTTACAGCAGTATTTTGCAGAGGCATTCAAATGTTATTTAAGGATATAGTTCAGAAGCATTGTAATGTTACATCTCCAGCTAAACTTCAGTTCTTAGCAACCCAATAGTCCAGACACTGAACCTAGCAAAGTATGGCCATTGCTATTACATAGTAGTACCAGGCTTTACAAATTCAAACAATTATAATCCACACTAAACAAATGCAGAAAACTTTTTAGCTACTACAATAATTTGTACTGTATTAATACACACAAAGCAATGCCCATAAATTAAAACTAAAACAACTGAGGGCATAGCTTTATTGGACAGTTGATAAACAGGAATATGTTTATTAACACAGTGTGTAATGCTATAACCTCTGACTGGCTATAAGACTAAAATATTATAAACATATGAGGTTTGTACATTGTTCTTATTAATGAAAGACATAGTACAGTACAAGAATTAAATTCATCTTGTTTAATGGGACTTTAGTTTGTTTTTACCTTTTGCTTTGTGCATACTACTTTACCTGTATGTATAATTATATTACTTTGTTTGTTTGATTGGCAGACAAATGCACAGAAGTACCATTGAAGGTACTGGACCCTGGATAAGGGCACTACTTAGACTGTTGAACCACCCCATAAGCTGGTACACTGTCGCTACCTTTGGAATAATAAAAACTAAAAAAAGAACTCAGTTTGGCGACTTCACACAATAACATTTAATGAATGAACCAACTACTAGATGTTTTCGTCTATTATCTACAGACTTCATCAGAGTTGTTGTAACACAAAATACACCAAATTATATACTCTCTACCAACCAATTGCACTTTTTAATTAATTGCCATTAAGTGAAATTTAAAAATATAAACATCCCAAGATAAAGCCAGTGTTGCTATATGGGAACCAAACAAGATCAGCTTAAAACAAAATGCATTTCCAATATTCACTTACACTAACAATGCTAGAACTGTTAAAATGAATAAATATGCACGATAAAACCTAAACTTATAAATAAAATAAAATAATCATAGCTTTTCATCCCTCATTTTAAGTACACTGTTAACAGAAATACTATCATTTATACCCAGGTCTGCTGAGCTGTTGAGCCTCAACTGCCAAACTAGCTCTTTAAATTCCAAAAAATCTTTAAACATCACCACCCCTATCAGACATTAACACTTTATCAATAATAAAAAATGTAATTTTCTTAAAATTCACATATTCGAGTCAATGTCTGTCCAGGGCATTATAGATTTATTCTTTTTAATGTTGTATGTGTGCTCTCTTATTCTTTCTTTCAATATCCTACTTGTTTTCCTGACATAATAAGCATTACATACTGTATAGATTGCCAAGTAAGCAACCCTGCCAGCATTGCAATTACATTTCCCTGGACAAGTGAGTGACCTATCAAAACTTTCGATCACCTCATATGGCCCCTCATGTATGAACCGACAATATTTGCAGCATCCATGTTACTCATAATATTTAATGAATTTGATACTATATTGTATGGCTCATTAGGTTCCAATAATTCTTTAATCGATTTGCCTTTACTAAAAATTAGCCTGAAGGTTATCACCAATAATGTGCTTAACTTCTTTGTTGAACACTAAGTTTCAATTTTTCTTAACAGAGTTAACATATTTGTGGATATAACTGCTAAAGGTAATTACCAATGATGGACTGTCCAAATTTGTCTTCAGATTTCTATAAATTGTGTACTGTCCCTGTAAATTTTCAGTATTCTGTCCAGTTCTAGATTTAAGAAGAGGTGCAAATTTGTTTCTCCAACCTTTTAAAATTTCATCCATAACTTCATAGATCAGAGAGTGCTGGTATCTCCTGTCTAAAAATAGAACACATAAGTAGTCCAATTCAACTATACACCATGTCCTTGGTGATTAACCTAGATAGATGTACCATCTGGCCTTTTACAATACCCCTTTTTGGTGTTGGTATACCTTTGGAATATCTTTGTCTGTCGCAGTGCACCACATTTACACTTCAGCACCATTGCAGTTCAGGCAGCCGTCCCTGTCTTCCATGATAGATATGTAGCATCATGCCAGTACCTTTCTCCATCTCTCCAAGAGGACCCCCCCCATAACCAATAAGGTCAGTCTATGCTAAGCATTAACATTGGTCTTAAATTATTTAGATTTGCAGTGCCTTGGGAGTGGAGATTGCTACCACAGTAAAAGCAGTGTAGTTTTCAGAGCTCAGAAAAGTCTACCATTTCCTATTGGAAGCATCTGTGGCCCACGTTTGTCTTGTTAGGAAATATCAACCGATAATACAGTTACTACTCAAATAGTTATTCACAAATTAAAGAACACTCAGCACAAGTTCTCTCTTGCATAGATAGTTTTATTAACACACGTATGGGAGACCCAAAGTCAATATAGGGAGTCACCCCGAGCAACAGAAACTGTGAGCTTTTATACGGTTAGATAATACTGATACTAAGTCAACTAGGTACACCAATAGACAATAAAGGATTTGCATATACCAATCAGGTAGTTCCCTGTAAGCATTAAAGCTCACCTGAATACTTATTGCTAGGTAGAAAGAGAAAATCGGACATAAGTCAATATAAAGACTTGTTTCCTTGACTACATAACTTTTTGATCACAGTGCTTACTTACTCCATGCAGTCAATCACGTACTCTTAACCTTCAATGCACCTGCTTTTGACCTTTCAGATTTTACAACCCCCCCCCATTTGATGCTGGTTAAGCATCACCATATAGTCTGTCGAACATTTTTCCGTAATTCAACATTACCATAACATCTAAAATTTCAGCATTATTGCACATATTTACTTCATTGCTTTTATCTATAAAAACTGGCATGTAAAACTTTGATTGCGCTTTTACTGCCTTGGCAACCAACAGTTTACAAATCAATGTCTTTATCAAAAACAGAATCAGAAAGGTTATTAAAGCAAGAATAGCAATTAGCGTCAATAGTTTTAGTATGCCACCATCCCAGCCAGAGAATAGGTTGGTCAACCATGCCCATGAAAACTATCATCTTCCTTAGCCTCCGACAGTTCCAACACCTTCTGGATCAGCTCCAAATGGCTGTTTATCTCCTCTTGATTGTCAGGAGTAAAAGTACAGCACTCCTCATAGATTAAAGCACAAGTACCCCCTTTAGCCACAAGTATGAAATCAAGAGCCATACGGTTTTGTAGGACAACACCTCTCATGGCTGTCAGTTCATCAGTTATAAGTTCTAGTGCTGAAAAAGTCATGTTGCTCAGGGGTTTCAAGGAATTGCAATAGTTTTCTCAGCTCCCAAACTGATTTTACCACCCCATAAGAGGGTATCATGCTGGCCCAAGAAATGACATCATCCCCAAGGTCCATATGTGCTAACCCTTTAGTGCTGGCAGGGGCAAGATCATGTGGTAGATCTAGGATGCATCCACCTTACCCACAGGGTTATTGGGAACCTTCACTTCTTGAAATTTTTGGATTTTTCCCCGGGACAATATATACATGTTGTATGGCCGGGACTAAATAACCCAGGAAACAGCTGCCATCCCAATTCTCAGGTAGCCATTTGTATGCTTTCTTTCTGCAGATGAAGTAGCAGCCATCATTCAATATTACCTTTGAGATGTTTTCAGCAGTTTCATTGTTAATAACAGTGTGGAAAAATACATTGAAGCCTAGGTCATCTTGCATCTGAGCGTATTTAGAGAGATTATGTCCCTGCATGTCATCTTCAAAAATCCATTCCTGCAGATGAAGTAGTTTGTGTGTGTTATTTAGTCTCTTTGATGTTGCTTTCTTTTTGGCCATACCCTGTGGACACAGTCTCCAGTCAGAAAAAGATGCCTTTTTGACCCTTGATTGATTTGGAATGGAAGATAGAAGGACGGCATGGCAGACCCTTATGATAGAAGTGTCACAACTACTCCACCCTACTTTTTTGGATCCATTCTGCTTGAAGCACAAAATGCCATGCTGGTGAAAGGCCAACAAAAGTGATATAGTCTTGTTAGGATGTGACAACAATCCCCCAGTGAGATTGGTTAAAATAGGCTGGTACATAGAAGTGTTGAGGGGAAAGCTACTGAAGAGAATGCCATCATGAGCAGTAGGAATTGCAGTACACACCCAACAATTACTGATGTTGAAAGAGGAGGCATACATTAACTTGAAGGCATGATACGTGTTAAAGTTCAGGTGCCAACTATGGCTTGTTGGTGAACATGAAGGTGTGGGGTGGTCACAAGAACGGTGAAGGTAGCTGAAAAAAAGAATGGCCACAATAGCAAAATTAGGAGTACAAGACGTGTGCTGCAAATACATGTACAATGTTTCTGAGAGAATGCTGTGGCCCACAAGGAAGGTTGAGATTGCAGTTGTCCAGCTGTACTGAAGGGAGGAAGTATTTTGAGTGAAGAGTCAGTTGAGTCTGTCAGGAGTTGCATAGTAGTGGAGGAAGCTGTGGTCATGGCTAGAAGGATAAAATAAAGTTCACAGCTTTAAGAAGATGGCTTAGTGTGGCTTCGACTGCGACATGCAATAGGTTCTGGATCTGGAATACCCTGAGGTGAAGAGAAGGAAAGTGGTTGTTGATCTTCTGAAGGCACAATTTTCTTGACTTGTGAAACATGTATCCAGGTAGATGATCCTTGTAGTTGAACAGCAGAGGAGGTGGTGAGCAAAACCAGGTAGGACTCCTTCCAATGGGGCTGCACGGCTCTTTTCTGACTGAAGGATTTGACATATACCCAGTCGCCTGGTTGGAGGTGATTTGCCAGGTCAGGTTCAGAAAGAGTTTGAGCTTGTATGACCTGACAGTGGTGATACTGTAAGACAGAAACAAGAGATTTGCAGTAGGACAACAAATTACCGTCATGTAACTGATAGTCAGAAAAAGGAGGTGGTGGGGTGAGAGGCATACGAATAGGTCGACCCATAATAATTTCATGTGGAGAAAGACACTTGGTATTTTGAGTTTGGCCTTGCATGGAGAATAATACTAAAGGTAGTGCTTGTACCCAGGTGAGGCCTGTTTCTGCAGTAGGTTTAGACATACCTTGATAGTCTGATTTGCCCTTTTAATAATCCCAGAGGCTTGAGATATATAAGGGCAATGAAACTTCAGTACAATACCTAGCAGTTTGCAAATTGCTTGTGTCAACTGTGAGGTAAAGTGCATGCCTCTGTCAGAATAAATATGGCATGGCACCCCAAAATGGGGGATAAACTCAGTGCATAGTTTTTTTGCAACAGAAATAGCATCATTCTTGGCACATGCATAGGCCTCAAGCCAGCGAGAGAAAACATCAGTTATAGTAAGAACATATCTGAAACGTGCAGAAGGAGGTAGTTTGATAAAATCCCATTGTAGGGCACAAAAGGGACCTAACGGTTTTGGTAGAGGCTGGGGTGGGACCTGGGTGACTTTTGAAATGTTAAACTGTAAACAAATGGAACAACTTGACACAAAATGGTGCACAGATTTTGAAAGACCAGGTGCATACCAGTCACATTGGATCAGCTTAATTAGTGAGTTCTGGCCCAAATGAATAGGAAGATCATAGGCACAGATCAGTTGATGTAAAAAGGCTTTTGGTGTTACATGGTGCCCATCTGGATGTCTCCAGATGGAGTCTGCACCATGCTTACACTTTGCATGTATCCATTGAGTCACCTCGGAATCTGATGCATTGTTTTGTAAATTCAATAAACACTGATTTGAAAAAGCAGGCATCTGAAATACCTGTTGAAATACACACAGCTGCATTGATTGTCACTGAACAGAGATGGAAAGACCAGCTTGTTTCGCAGCCCAGTCTGCCATAGCATTTCCCTTATTTTCAAAAGAGTCATCAGGAGCTGCAATTTTAGTAACAGCAACCTGTTTTGGCAACAAAAGACGTTGTAACAACATGTCGAAATAAAATGCATTTTTGATAATAGTACCACTAGAGGTAAGGAATCCCTGTTCTTTCCAAAAACTGCCAAAGTCATGTACTACACCATGCGCATAGCGGGAGTCAGTATATATTGAAAGTTTTGTTCTTGGCCAATTGACAGGCAGTGAAGAGAGCTACTAGTCTGGCTACTTGAGCTTATGAACCAGGTGGTAAAGTTCCAGTTGACAATACAGAGTTTTGCGAGCAGACGGCCCAAGCAGCTGACAGCTGTCCATGTTGGTTGCACAGACAAGATCTATCAATGAAAAGTACCAGATCTGGATTTTGTAGAGGGACATCCTGGAGGTCTAACCTAGGAGGAAGGGAAGCATTAACAACAATTAGACAGTCATGGGGTTCACCCTCATCCAGGGTGGGGATTAATGATGCTGGATTAAGTGCAGGGCATCTGACAATTTGGAGGGCAAAGTTAGCAAGTAAAATCAATTCATATTTTGTTAGTCTAGAGGGAGATAAATATTGTGTTTTCATTTTAAGAGTAAGGCGTGAACTGCATGAGGGACAGCTAAAAGATGTTGTGTCCTAAGTTTATGGAGGCTGCAAGGTCCACTAGGACAACTGCAACTGCGACTGCCCTAAGGCATGCAGATAATCCAGAAGCTACCACATCCAATTTGGTGCTAAAATATGCTATCAGTCAGTACCCTCCAGTGCATTGTTGGGCTAAAAGACCCAATGCCACTTTATTTTATTCAATGACGTACTCTTAATCTTCAATGCACCTGCTTTTGACCTTTCAGATTTTACAGTCTATGTAACTGAACACTATAAGAAAGAAAACAAGAAGTGAAAAGGATATGTAATGAAGAATCTGAACAGCGAGATCTCTGCACTATATAAAAGATCCCTTCTCATGACCAGTTGATAAGAAGTGTTTGACAGCTGATGATTTTTATATTTGTCAATCCCATCAAGGCCAGATCAACAACACCAGCAAATGTCACTGGCACTGTAGTATCCTTAAGCTGACTAATAGCTCATAAGTGAATACATTTGTTTGTTTTTTTTCTTTTAGTTAAAGTTCCAGTGAAGTATTTTAGGTATGGAGGTAAGACTTGCATCTGGTTTCACTCTTGGTCAAGTTCTCAAATATAGATGCTTTGAAAGTGGTCAATTGATGTGATTGGCTGGGACATGAAATGCATATGAAATGCCTCTTGAAATATTTATGCAGCTACTTAATATGCAACTTTCTGTTGGTGGTTATTATAAGGTATTCTAGAAAGAAAAATTGTAACTTGTTTGAAAAAGGATTCATTGCTCTTATCCACTTGTTTTTTCTGTATATCCATGTGGTTGCACAGCTCCATGCCTGGTCATGCACAATAAACAATGTTCTTCCAAACAGAATCTCAGTGGTATTGTTCTGTGTGTAGAAAAAAATATTCTATTGAAGTTGTAACCTTACAGCATTTGAGTATATTTCTGGGCTCCGTCTAGCATACAAGCAAAGAAGTTGCACCTATACTAAAGAAACTGATTTTATAGACATGAAATGTACCAAGTTGAACAGTTTGTCTTCCCAAGTTTCTCAAATCCTAAAAGATACTATGGTGATAAAAAAGTTTTATCCATTGCAAGCAAAGGGAAATTGATATACTCCAACAAAAATTCACTTTCATGGAAATGTCTCTCGAAGTCAACTGAAATCAAGAGCAGGACTTGATGGCTGTAACCAAGGAAGCAGTGCTGGTCTTACACATGGGTCATCTAGGTAGCCACTGCCTAAGATGGCCTTTCCCTATTTACTTATTTATTAAGCAATGTTTTGTTGCTGTAAAAATAAAGGCATAAATAAAGCAGCCCCGTTGAAAGAAAATGCATTTATTGCATGGTGAATGCTGATGTGGCACAGAGGGCAGTCTAAGGGGGTGGTACTCCAGTTGACTTATCATTCAGGTGATGTCATGTTAAACTTGAATGTTATGAGGTGATTGAGTAGAGACCTCAAAATGTCCAAAAGTGTGTGCAAAGCAACCTGAAAGAGTTTTTTTTTTTATGTACAACAAGAAGTATAAATAACTAATGCCTGGCTTTACTGTCTGACTGTATTGGTCAGCAGTTTACCAGAAAATAAAATGTTTTAAGAGGGAACCAAGTGCCAAACAACGAAAAACAGAAACTGCTAAAAAAACGGACTGCACACGATAGGAGAGCTGGAAAACACAGATTTAATACCCCAAATTCAATACAAAATGTTAGAAAGTCCAAATAATGGTAAGCGCTTTCGGCAGGTTCAAATAACCCGCCTTCATCCCCTATCGTGTGCAGTCCGTTTTTTTAGCAGTTTATGTTTTAAGAGGGACAGAGGTCAAAACTATGGAAAATAATCAGGGACATTCCACAGAATTCTGAACATTTGAGATGAGAGGAATAGTGCTGTGAGTGAGACAGTGTTTATTATTTTTCAGAGATGCTGACTGACTAACCAGATATTTTTGACAGTATTTCTAGCTTTGTGCTTTGTGGGGACAGTTGAGATGAGAGGAATGGCACAGGGAGAAAAGTTTTATCATTTTTACAATGGTGCTGGCAGTGATCAGTCAGATATTTTTGGTGATATTTCTCTGGCTTTGTGATTTGCGTGGAGCAAATTGAATTATAATAATTCAATGTGTAGAAAATCTTTTTATGTGGAATGTGGAGGTGAAATAATATTATATAGATGTGACTATAACTGCTGAGTGGGGACTGGGGTTGGCTGGATGAAATAACTGAACCTTTTGTCATTTGCTCAGTTAAACAGTCACTATCTGGCTTTTTAGGCCTAGTGTGCATTCGTGAGAAGAAGATGGACTACTTAATTGCACACCTGATATGCACAGAGTAAGTATGATTACCACAGCTGCCTTCTGTGGAAGAAAATGACTAGCGGCCTCCTACTGTTTGCCTATTATTATGGCTTTGCTGAACTAATGTGTTTATGTGAAGCAACGTGCAGTATTTAAGTGTGTAGCAACTGTATGGAAAAAAGGTGAAATTCTTTACATAGTTATCCTCTTTTATCACAATCAGGCATCAGAACTGTACATAGAAGTGGCTATTACTGCATGATAGGGGTTACCTGGGTGGAAGTAAATAACCCTGTTGTCACTTGCTCAATTTAGTGGTCATGTCTCAAAAAATAAGGGATATAATACATCATGGAATGCCCACACCTTTCAATCCAATGATGACCTGAACAAAAATCATGCAAATCGAAAGGAAATTCAATCTTACTTTTTATTTTAAGGGAGAAATAATTTGTATACAAGTTTTAGTGTTCAAAACTGGCCAAACACCAGTTCACAACAAGAGAAGACAAATGCTTGTGACGATGCATATATTATATCTGTGAGTAGTACCTGCCCCCTACCCACCTCAAAATATGTCACCCCTTTCTGTGTGTCCCCTCTGATTTTAAATTGGGATAAAAATTAAGGCACAAATGCCCACAATTATATATTTCAATCTACTGCTGTCATATCTATATACAGTATGCCTCCTCACCCCTAGTCCCAAAAGACAGCCAGCTTCTGTGTACCCTTCTGATGTCAGACTGGGACAAAACTGAAAAAATAAATAAATAAATAAATAAATAAATAAATAAAATATAACATATTTGCTGCCAGACATATATCAACAGCGTGCCTCTTTATTCCCCCTCAAAAGACAGCCACCTGTAGTGCATCAGATGTTTAATTGTTAGGAAAACAAAAAAGATGATTACAATAATGTTTCCAACCTGTTACTGCTAGACAGTACAGTGCTGCTTACAAGGTCTAGTCATCCTCTCTGTACCTCTCTGAAGTTTTTGAGAAAAGCTAAAGAAATAATGAACAGACTGTCACCAGCTCCACACAAGGTATAGTGACCTCTAAGGATTAGGAGGAATGTAAAAGAAATTACATTGTCTGCAGCCCCCTACAAAAGTACAGCAACCTTCTGTGTACACCTACGAGCAGGGCTTGTTTTAGACTAGGTGGGGCTCAGAGCAGAGGTGACTACTAAGCTCATGTCAAAAGCCACCTATACAGCCTTGGTGTCTATCCCTGTTTTTAGCAACAGCTTTTGTTTTAGATTCAACTAAAAACTCAACCAGTGCAGGTCTTTCATTTAGGATGCCACTATCCCTTTCTTTTTGTCTATATTCTGTTATCAGTCCCTGACAGGGAAGGCAATCACTAGCCTGCAATCCAAATGTCTTCTTGACCTCTTCTCATTCTATTACCTTTCCACCTCCAATCACTTCTTTCCAATACCTTGGTTTCTTTACCAGCTTCTTGCAGTAAATAACCACCCACATCTATTCTCTGTACCTCTAATTGCAGCCAGCCCTATTAGCAGAATCTCCTTTGTACATTCACGTTTGCTTAGTCCTTATTATACTTTCTGCTACTTTATGAATATAGTATTCTGTATGACTATTATTCTGCTTAAGATTCTGCATTAAAATCCCATTCTGTCCTTATTTCTTGAATTCCCCTCATGCTTCATCATCATCCTCTTCCACTTTGAATTATAGCTTTCTGCCTGTGTTATGTATAAGTGCCTTAACTGTGTAACTCTGAAATATTCATTCATATCATGTAATCCTAAACCTCTTTGTTTTGTTGGGAGGATGAACTTAACCTACTTGACTCTGGCCCTCTTCCCATCCCAAATAAAATCCTTCAACTCTTTATTAATTACTGTCCACAGTTTCTCCTCTGATTGAAAAAAAATATGCCTGACCTCTTTATAAAACTAAAGGGACTAAAACATTTTTACTGATTGCATCTTGCTATGTATATCCATATGCAAGAGCTTCAGTTTCTCAGTTTTTGTATTATCTTTTGTTTAGTCTCATCCCACGTAGCTGCCATAACTGAATCATTTTAATCCATACTGCTAAATACTCAATTTTATTATGTCTCATAAATATGGGTATTGCTGGACCAGTTCATGTGTGGGTACATGGTTTATAGCTATAACCCTTGTTTTACTTTCATTAATTTTATATCCTGAAAATCCTGGGACTGTCTCAGAATATTCCACAGCACTGAGATGTCTTTTTCTAATTCTATCAGATACAAAATAGTATCATCTGCTAATAATGCTAACTTTTTTTTAACACTGTACCAATTATATCCTTGGGTTTCTAAGTCTCTTATTTTCTTTGCCAGCGGTTCTGAAAATAATGCAAATAACAAAGGGGAAAGAGGACACCCCTGCCTGTTTCCTCTGTTCAGATATAACTTATCAGAAAGGAACTAGGCTTCCATTGTCCTACTCATAAAATGTCAATTTGCTCTGCCAAATGTTTTCTCTGCATCAAGCCCTACCAATAACAGCAGTATTTTCTTATGTGATGCTTCTCTCTGGATCATCATTGTTCTATTAATGTTGTCAGATGTCTGCTTTCCCTCCAAAAAACACAACATTGGTCCATATCTATAAATTTTGGCATCACCTTTGCCATTTGTTTAGGTAGTATCAACATAAGCATGTTATAATCATTGAAAGGGGTCTATATGAAGCTGAGTTTGAAGGGTCTTTGCCATGTATAGGTAACACAGCAGCCACAGATTTCTTCTAAGATGTTGGTGCTTCCCTTCCTTTTAAAATACTGTTAAACAAAATCTTCCAGAACATTATGACTTTATTCCCTCCTAATTTCCAAACTTCCACAGAAATACCATCTGTTCCTGGAGACTATCCTGAAGCCTGGTTATACATCACTGTTTATATCTCATCACCTCCTACCTTAACTGCCTGTCTCTAGGCTTGGCATATTTAAGTCTTCCATCAATATTTACATTTGTATACTTTCTTGATTTCCACATTTCTCTGCTTTTTGCAAATTCTCATACAATATCTGGAATACCTCTAAAACATCTACAGGATCTCTGGTTATTTTTATTAATATAGATTCCCTAAGTTTGGTGACTACCCTTTCAACATTCTGTTGCCTAAGCCATTGTGCTAAAAGTTTTTGTGCTCTGCAGTTATCAAAAAATAGTTGCTTAACTGCAGTCTTCTATACTGAAGTTTATTATCCAAATACTCTCTTATTTTCTCTTCAGCAGTCTGCATTTGCTCCTCCTCTTGTTCTGGGAGATTCCCCTTAATCTGCAATACTTTAACCTTTGTCAGCCCCTCTAAGTAATATCCATTACTTCTTTACAATATTTCATTTTCTTTTATTTCAACCCTATTTTTAAACTCCATTTTCATTTTGGCCCAGTTACTAGATATAACGTATGAAGATATTTCTATCTTCCCTAATAACTCTGAAATAATTTCCACTGCCTATTCTTTAAATTCCCTTTTAACAGGTATTTGGGAAAGTGCCAGTGTCTTATTTTTATTCATTACCCTGCATTTTTTTATCTTAGTTTTTATGAGTGTATGATCAGAAATAGTTATTAAATGTGAGTTGAAGCTTTCAACTAAATGCACATGTTCCTGTGAAACTAAGTAGTTTAGTCATTATTGCATCTTGGAGACTAATATGTAAATTCTCTCAGGAATTCCTACCACTGAATTCACTTTTTTCACACCAAATATTTTCATATATTTCTTCAGAAATCTACCCTCTTTTGTTATATTTTTACTTCCATTTCCCCATACACATCCTCATTTTTGCAAATCAAGTTCCAAACCCCACCTATAATTAATAGTCCCTGCTGAATGTTGATTATTTCTCCCAGAAATGTTTAAGCTCTAAAATAGCAGTTTTAGGTGTAATATAGATACATGGCAGTGTAATCCTGATCCCATGCCAGTAGCCCCTTACTACTACAAATCTGAGATTATTATCCTTTTTTTCTATTTTATCCTTTGGCAATTAATAGAAGTACCCCTCATTTCCTTTATCCCTGATATTCTGCAAAATATCCATCCTGAAATACTTTATTAAATTCACACGCTCATTTTTTTCCAAATATGTTTCCTATAACACTGCTATTTGTACTCTGTATTCTAAATATAACTATGTATTCTTTCCTTTTTGCTTATACCTGTGAAACTATTAACATGCCAAGATAATATGGAAGGAGTCACCATCATGGTGAAAAGTCATAGTTCCCACCTATTATATATGACAGCTTTTTTAAATGTCTGATTCCAGCTTTTATGATACATACACCCATTAATGATTGGCATGTTAAACCTTTATATATTTTTTTTCTTATCATCAACATTGGAACCTATGTCGTATTTTACAGGACTTTGTGTTTTCATAAAAACCCTCAAAAAAGAAACCAAATACACCACCAGAACACCCCCATAACTTATTAATGTAATACAAATGCACATAACTATGTACCTCTTCAAATAATGATGTTTAGCCCTCCTAATAGGAACATTTATGCCAAATAGGCAGCTGCTAATACAGGCCCTAGTTTACCTGAAATTGAGGGGATTCATGCTAAGATGCATGTTTTCGCCTGTGCTTCTACTTACACTAGTTGGTATCTGTTCTTTTTCTTAATTTTTATTTCCCCTCCCACAGATGTGAAAACTATTTACACACTTTCAGTAATCATTAACTTTTAGCCGTGAAGAAACCAGTGCTCTGTCTTTTATTGCCCTATTACAGAATGCACAACCTGTAGATCACCATGCTGATTGGAAAACAAATGTTCTCCAGCAGGGTGTTAATCTACAGGTAATGCTCACTGAAAAATGAGTCTGCCATTTCATGGCAGCATATCAAGCTGCCCTGGAGCTCAGACTGAAAATAACTTAATGACCACTACTATTTTACACTTGCTAAGCAGAGCTTTTGCTGTTTAGTGAATGTAAAATAAAAAAAGAAAATTAAAATAAAAAAAATAATAAAATAGTGTGTGTATGTTTATGTTTATGCTCACTAAGCAAAGCTTTTGCTGTTTAGCAAGTGTAAAATAAAAAGCAGAAAAGAAAATTAAATAAAAAAGTGTGTGTGTACAAGTTTATGTCTGTGAGTATGGGAGTGTATGTATGTATAAGAGTGAAGAAAGAGTGACTGAGCTATTATTTTACACTCACTAAGCAGCGCTTTTGCTATTTAGTGGGTGTAAAAAAAATTAAACAGAAAAAAGTGTGTGTATGTGTTTATATTTCTGTCTGCATGTGTGAGTGAATGCATAATTGAAACAGGAAGATTGTGTGTGTGTGTGTGTGTGTGTGTGTGTGTGTGTGTGTGTGTGTGTGTGTGTGTGTGTGTGTGTGTGTGTGTGTGTCTGTGTGTGACAGAGAGAGTGTGTGAGAGAGTGTGTGAAGAGTGAAAGAGTGAAAGTGATCGAGCACTGTTAGCAGCAGCAGTTAAGGAAGTTTGTGTTCCTCTCAACCTCTTAGCTCAAGATAAAACCTAAAATAAAGGGGGAACAAAGACTCGAAATAAGTACATATTTTAAATATTGCTGTTATAAAATCACAAAAATGCTTGCATAATAGAATTTATGTTGTCATGCATTTTCTGAAGTGCAAGTGTGTTTGTGTGAGAGAGAGAGCGTGAGATTGATCGATGACTGACAGCAGCAGTAAAGAGGTTTGCATACTTCTTGACCTCTTAGCTGAAGAAATCTGGATAAAGCCTAAAATAAAGGGAGAGCAAAGGTCAAAAATAGGAACAACATTTATAAAAAATTATATTGTAATTAAATCAAAAGGTGCTTCAACAAAGTATTAGTTTAAGGGTGTGCACACACAATAAAGTATTAGTTTAAGGGTGTGCACATTTATGCAACCAGCATATTGTACGTTTTTTATTTTTTATATTTTTCCCTTAACAGATTTGTTTGTTTTTCAATTGAATTGTACAGGTTATAGGTCACATTAAAGGTATGAAAAGTATTGAAATTATTTATTGTGGTCTCATTTTTTATATCACAAAAACCTGGCATTTTAACAGGTGTGTGTAAACTTTTTATATCCACTGTAAATACCTCCAAGAAGACTGACACAGACAATTAACTTGTACCAGTGCCACAGTTTAAAACACAATTCCAAGAAATGCATAACAGTATCCTCTGGAAAGACGGCCATGTCAAGAAACTACCACATTGTTAATACACACCTAAGAGTAGACCCAGTGGTTAGGGTTTGGGAACACATATAGACTATAACCTGACCTTTGACAATTATATGTCTACAGTTATCAGGTGATCTATGTTGTATAACGTATACTGTAGGGTATAAGATCTAGGTTCAAAGATGTCATTGTCCTGCTGTACTCATCCCTCATCAGACCAATCATTGAGTACAGCTCCCCCTATGGTAAGTACCTAACCAGGCATATGCAGCAACTGAAGTGTCCACAGAGGTTACTCACAAAATGTATACAGAGTGTAAACATGTTCTACACAGACCACCTCAACACCATATATGTGTACTCAGTATCCTACAGTTAAATGGCCTACAAAGCATTCTATTATTCCACCGTAATGGACATGTTGCACATCCACAAAACAAATAGCAACAGAATTACCCAATCTAGAGAACTAAAGTTTACCTGCAGCATAAATAGGACATGCTGGAAGGACAGGCATGTGTTCCAGAAATAATCCCGTCTCTTGAATATTGATATCAAGCAGAACCAGTGGATGGGAAATTTGACCCTGGTCTGGTACCTTTGTCTCTAGCAGACATAGGCAGCCTGTAAATGCTTGACCATCCATGCCCAAGCCTGCATATACACCATAAAACAACCCTAAGATATCAAAATCTGCCAGATACATTTGGGAAGCATGGCTAGACTTAAAAAGCACCCCAGGTCATTAGCCCAAAAATCAGCTATGAATCTATGAACCTATGAACTTATAAGTCTTTAAAAACATTCATGATGGCTGAAAAAAGAGGGGCTAGATCCCTGAAAGACATCAGTACTAGGTATTCAAAAACAAATGTCTTCACCCTGGCAAACAAAAATAATATAAAAATAAGGGAGCTGGATGGGGGCAGCTATTGCAGCAGTGATCATTTTAGCATCTAGTGTTATAATTAGTTTACGTATACTGATGTATTATGTTCATCATTAGATCACTGTTGCAGATGCCTTAGCCATATAGATAAAATACCAACTCTTAGAAAGTTTAGGAGGGGGAAGGATTAGGGTCCATGGAGAATGGTTCTAGCTAAGCCTTTTCTAGACTTGGAAAAAAAAAGTCTAATTTGTAGTGCTTTGTGAAAATATGTACAGAGGACCAAGTGGCTATCACTAGAATACTTCTATTGTGCATCCCTTTCCAAAAAGCCACTGAAGAAGTCAAGGACCTAGTAGAATGTGCCTTGTGCCTGCCTGAATTTGACTTGTTTTTGGGTGTTTGGAAATTGTTTGCTTTGAGACTGGTTGCCCTTTTTCTTACATTCATAAGAAATGAAAAACTGATCAAAATTTCTGAAGGTTTTCATTTTATCAAGATAGATATGGAGTTGTCTGTGGAGATAGAGAGTATGAAGAATCCTTTTTCCATCATTTTTAGGTTCTAGAAAGAAGACAGTGAGATGGATAGCTTGGTTCAAAGTAAGCTTGGATACAACTTTAGGCATAAATGAAGGATTCATTCTCATAGAAACCATACCTTTATGAAAAATGAGATAAGGTTAGCCTAACATAAGAGCTTGCAACTCGAACACTCTTCTTGCAGAAGTCAGAACAATCAGTAACACTGTTTCCCACATTAAGAACCCGAAATCAACCTGATGAGCTGGTTCAAATAGAGCAAAAGTTAATTTTTCCAAAGCAAAAATTAAGTCTCAAGGAATATCCATCTGTTTTATAGGTGGGTGAGTATGCAGAACATTTTTAAAAGCAGAACATTTTTCAAAAGCATCTTGACATGGGAGTGCATTGAAAGGGGGGGGGGGTTCCATGGGCAGATATACTGAAATGACCGACAAATAAACCTTGAGAGAGGAATGAGAAAGGTCAGAGGATAATAACTCACACAAATATTGCAGAAACAGAGAAATACTAGCCTTAAAAGGGATTCCATGTGCTGCCAACTTGAAAATATTTTCCATTTGCTAATATATGATTTTCTAGTAGCATATTTTTGCCTCTTTTAATACTGCTTTACATCCTCCGAAATAGGTGCCTAAAAGTTGTTAAAACTCTATCATTCAGGCAGTTAGCTGATGGTATTTTAAGTTGTAGTGTATCAAACACCTGTCTTGTGTGTAGGTCCAATCTGTGAGGAAGCTTGTGTTAATTGCCCTTGAACATTTCAAAAAGAAGGTAGAACCACTGTTGCTGAGCCAGAAATGAGTGACCACAGTGATATTTGGAGAGTCCTTTTGAATCTTCAGAATGACTAGATACCAGGGGAAAGAGTAGAAAAACATACAGGAGAATTTCTTTCCAAGGAAATGAAAATGCATTTGTTTTCCAAGCCTACTTGCAAGTAGCCTTGCTGGAGAATTTTGACATTTGTTTTTTTGTAAATGGTAGTAAACAGATATATCTGAGGTGTTCTCCTCAGGTTGATCAAATCCTGGAAGACCCCTGATTCAATTTCCATTTATGAAGGTCTGTCCTGATCCTGCACAGCTTGTCTGTCATAATATTTCATTCTGAATGAATGAAAGAAGCCTGAAGAGTGAGATTATGCTGAATTGCTATAACCCAGACTACCATATCTAATTTCCACAGATGGTATGATCTGGATCCCCCCCCCCATTTGTTTATGTAGTCATCACTGTGGTGTTGTCTGTTAACACTAGTAGAGGTCCTGGGGACCACAGATGATAGAGGAAGCTGAGTGCATTTATGACAGTCAATATAAATTTGATGTTTATGAGTTTTGGTCTGCCTTTTTTTATTCCGAAGACTCTGCACTTTTTACCCCTCCCCCCGCAAACATAGCTCAACAACCAAAGTCTGGCACATATATTATTACAGACTGTGTTGCAGCTGGAAGGGAAAATGGAAGACTTGGATTCAGATGGAACTGATCTTTCCACCAAAAAGATCCTTTTTTACAAATCCCAAAACTGGAATTTGAAATGTCGGGGGGGGGGGGGTTGCTGTTAGGACCATACAGATTTTAGGTACCACTGAATCTTTCTCATGCAGAGTCCGGTTAGAGGAATAATGAGAATCCTAAATGCAATGAATCCTAAAATTCTGAGAAATGCTTTTGCTGAAGTAATGGATTGACTGGAAGAACTCAGGAATAGATCTAGACATAGATGTATTTTTTGTTGTAGAAGAAAAGCTCTTTGAACTGATGTATCCAGGAGACACCCAAAGAATACAGTCCTGTGGGATGGAGTAAGACAAGAATTTTGAATGTTCTCCTGGAAACATAATCTGCAAAGGAGATCTCTTATCCAAATGAGAGATTCCTGACACTTTGAAAAAGACTTTGCAAAGATAAATGAGTCATCTAAGTAAGGCAAAATGTGACTACCCTGAAGTATGCAATAGGTTATCACTAGAGCTACACAGTTTGTGGACACATTTGGAGCA